>NW_028292585.1:5653477-5828477 GCF_029948245.1 Actinia tenebrosa
TCTCCAAATGAATATGAAAATATCTTATATATTAGTTAATACTAGACCTCTTTACCTTGGGTGTAGTATTTTCTCATTTCAGAGCACTGCACACGTGTCTCATATGATTATTCTCTCATTTGATATTCTCAGTAATATTTGAATAGTAAAATACTTCTTGATTTGATTGTAGTATTTCTAATATGTTGGTGGATGTGACGTCATTTACAGTGCGGATACTCTAACCATGAACACACTTCGAGGTTTTTTTGACATTTTTTCAACATTTTTCAAACTTTATTTAATGCGTTATCCAATCACGACAATCGTTAGGAGTTCTATTTTTAGCTTTCTCATGGGAACTACTGCAAAACTAAATCACATCAATTATATCGTGTGTTCTGATTGGATGATGCCTAAAAGTTGTTTCATTCCTTTTAAGAAGGAGATCGCTGATTGGATAGTTTTGAAAATGTTGAAAAAATGTCAAAAAAACCTCGAAGTGTTCATGGTTAGAGTGTCCGCACTGTAAGGCTTCATTAAGGATACAAATTGAACCAGATTCGCACAACAGTTTTTTAAAAAGCATCATTATTTTACCCATGGTTTACATGAAGGCTATTGTAAAATTGTTTTCTCATAATGACAAGTGTTTAGTATTGATAAAAAGGTAAATTATACACCGTGAAAAGATGAAAAGACTTACTTAGTACATGTATTGCTAGTTACAACGAATACACTCAAATACCTTCAATGACGTCACAGTCATTATAACACTGAAATAGCCTAATAACTTAAAGTCAAGACTTATTTTACCATTCAACTATTCACTTCATTTATAATAAATAATGAGAATATTAATTCAGGGTATATATATACTTTGTAAGTTTGTTTACCTAATTCATAAATTTTCTTTTATGGAGTTTCACTTCAAAGCTAAGCGAAGTTACACACCATGAGATTCATTGTTGTTTATCAGCCATCTCACATTGTTCTAACAAAAGCCATTGCTTGAGTTAATTAAGAACTAAACTCATTATGTAAGCCACAGACAGTACGCAATAAAAACCAAGCACTCAACGTTCAGTACTAACGTAGCTCTGATGCATTTTCACTAAATGATACCCAAGGTTCAAGAAAAAGTAAGTTTATTTATGTGTGAAATAATGGGGAATTTGCAAGTGTAGCGTGATATTTAATTCAAGACCAAAAAAATATCATTACTTGAAATGAGCAAGTCCAGTTTAGTAAAAGTGGAGCGTTTGAAATAAAATACTCCAACAGAACCCGAGTAAGCGATGACCAAAGATGACAATAAGAATGTTGCCATCCATGACATGTGCGAAGCTTTGGACATTTATAACTTTTATGGCATGCATTTGCCGAGTTTCTTTCAAACCTTTCTCTGACTCTAACTAACTTTGACATGGTCTTTCAAACAAATCATGATATTTTTGTTGGTCTTAGATGAATATTTAAAATGTCACGCTGGATCTCGAATAGAAGCTGGTTAGCTTTCCAAAGGGTTAGCTTTCCATAGTTATAGCAAGCGAACACAGTTCAATTTTTAAAAGTTCTGTAGTAACAAAAACGCTGATAAAAGCTGAGTAAATCTTTAAAGTTTTAAAACGAAGACAACTAGCAAATACGTTTAACTAACAACTTTAATGGAAGACGAAAGAATATATTTTTTTTAGGTTTCTTATCAGCTTTTGCTTTTTTATTTATAAGTTATACAAACTATAACTATAACTATAGAAACTCGAATATGTCTGATGTGATGAGGAGTTCCTATTTCAACTATAATTATCTTAATGACCTATCCATAAGCTATGAACAGCGTCTGATTTTAAGTCAGTAATCATGAATCACGAGCCCTAAAGCTAAAATGTTCAGTCTTAACCGTTTTTTTTTCAAGCCCTGCTTACTTTACTACAACATACTACACGCAAATACCTCCAGTGGCTCTTAACCGCAAAAAAATATTTGAAATGTTGCCATTACAAACTGTTTGGCACTGAGTTGGCTCCGTGTGATAAGAGATAAGGGGTCCTTCAAAGTCGCCATGCGAGAAAAAGTTTATCATGACCTTGACCAAGCAACCACGAAAGTGAAAAGTAGGAAACGGAAATTGTCAGGAAAACTTCAAGCCTTCTTCTAAGGTGTTTACATATAAATTTCCTGATTATTCGAGAGTGTTAGGATAAGATAATCTTGAGGAAATGAAAACCAAAGTTTCTATTGTCGTGGTCTACAAACAATCGAAGCCATGGTCAGAGTTCTCGACATTAATAGCTGCTGGTTCCTTTGCCTCGCGTTAGACAAATATACTTGAAGGAAGATCATATTGTTGTGGCATTTACACATAAGTCGAGGAAGAATTCTCCAAACATGTGGTGTTATTCTTTACTGTGTTGCACAGAATCTTCGTCGCGACAGGTTTTAATAGATATTAATCGAAGTATTCAGTAATTTCCATTGACGGCCGCCAAACTTTGTCGCAAGGTCAGTTAGCCATTTTTCCTTCATTGATCGGAAAAAACGATGACGGACAAAAATGTTTATAGAAATTAAGCTTGAAGTATTTTAATACATTTATTTACTTATTGAAATAAGTATTTCTTCCCTTCCTCTCCTTCTCTCCTCTCTCTTCCTTTTCTATCATCCCTACCTTCTTCCTCCGCCTTTGGCGTTACTCTCGTCAGTTCTTAAAGTACCTATCACCCTTCTGACAATATTCACAGTATTGATTCTACATGGGGTAAGATGTTGAATAACCAGAAAATATTTCAGAGTTCGAGTGCGGCTTCTTGAAGTATAAAGGTTTTTCCATGGCATATGCTAATGCTATGACGTATGAGGAGTAATCCCATTGCTCTTGTAGAAATTATTGCAAATTGGTTTTCACATAGAAGCCGGAGTTTCGAATTACAAGGAACAACAAAAATCCATAAATGCCTCTTCATACGTCACAGCATTAGCATATGACATGGAAAAACCTTTATAACTTCAAGAAGACGCTCTCAAGGCGGTTTGAATTTTTTGGGGGTTATTCAACATCTTACCCCATGTAGAATCAATACTGTGAACATTGCGAGGAATCGTACAGAGAAGAAGTTTTGTTGAACGTCAACTAAGGCGTTTCCATGATATTCCATTGGCACGTGCCATTGAAAATTTTTTTTCAACAATAATATGGAACGAATTAGCCGACTAGTTTTGTTTCCCATGACGATCATCCCGTGTGTGTGTGTGCTGGGAACAACGATGGCGGAACCAGTGACTAACGCAATTGGGGTCCCGATATAAATCTTATGTAAGTTTCATATCTGTTTAATGATAGAAAAGTCTAGAAAGGTATTCTAACTCTATGTCACGTATCTGGAAAGATGCATCATTCGGACGTCGAGAGTCGTTTGGTTCTTGTCTCAACAGGGGTAAAATTTGCTTGAACTGAAGAAGTCATGACTTGGCTGTCAGGAATGAAGCGAGCTACGTGACTTCCTTTATGCAGTTTTTTACCGTCAACATTTTCGTCTCCTTTGCTTTTATTAAAGATAAAAAAAAGATTAAACACTTAGTCTACGTGACATATCGTTTTAAAATGACCGATAAATCTTTCAAAACCCCTTCGAAAGGGGTCATTCCAAATGGACTCAAGATATCCAAATGACCTTGTAGTACGGATTTACAGTTGGTGTGCCCGTTTTGTCGTCATTACCTTTCCTCCAACCTTCCGCGTCGAGAGAACGGATCCACAGGCTCAGGAAACAGATCTAATTAGAGTATTCCTGTGGTAAACTGTTGATATATAAATGGTGTTAATCCCTTGAGTTCAGACTTGAAGTCTCAGGCTGCCTAGGTAGTGTTGTCCTGTGACTTCAAAGACAGTGATATTGGGGTTTTTTTTTTACAAATTTTACAAATTTCTTCTTTAAAAAAATTAAATAGCTTCAATAACAACTCCTAGCGAATGATTCACTGGGAGTTGATATTAAAGCTATTTATGCCGTAAATTCGCTTTTTTTAAAAGATTTTTCTCCCCCGTACTGTAGTTAAAACTGATTTCACGACTACGCGGGAAGAGACCAATGTTCGAAAAAACCGGAAGTATGACATAAATAGCTTTAATATCAACTCCCAGTGGATACATAAAGGTTCGTAAACATTTATCAAGCTCTTAAAGCTAAAATAACCGTAAATTTAAAAATGAAAAATATCATTGTCTTTTCAGCCACAGCCCAGGATAAGGGCAACCTGTCGGCTCAGTATGTAGTGTTCTTCCGTTTTGATGAAGTTGAGCCTTTTCTTAGTAAAAGAAAACGTAGCAAAGTATACAGAAACACTAGGAAACCAATATAAAAATGAAGTTATAACACTAGATATGCCTTGAGATACTTCCAGCAAATGCATCGTAACGCTTTCAGGTCGACCTTCCACCATGAGAGATTGCTTCTTTATACCTTATTTGGTTGGAATCAGTTTCGCGCCGAAATCATGCTACGCTCGGCTGCCAAAATAAGCTATTCTGCCCCACCGGCCTCGAACTGTTTACGCACTCTGGAGCAACTGACCTCGCTTGCATGTTTATTAACACCAGTGTCTCACGGTCTTTTAGATATGTGAATAGAGTTTATAAACCAAACAATAATTTTATCGAACCCGGCTGAAACAACCTCAGGGTTGATCCAAGTCAGAGCACGGCAAATGCATAAATCAAAGTTAGCGTGTTGGGTTTTCTGGAGTTAAGAAAACCAGAGAACCCGGAGTAAGACTCTCAAAGAAGACCCCTACTCTTACTCGCATATGATACGTATCCGGGTCCGTGTGAAACTGAGATCTTATCCAATAAAAGGGCCGGGGTCAATTTTGGTTTACCTTGAAAACTTTCAGTGAACAGTCATCTCAAAGAATAGTAACTACTTCTGTACCATAGAATTTTTGAAAGGAAAAAAAAAGCGCTTAGTGAAAGATGACCTCCCGATAAAATGTGAACGGCTTAGTTTGACGCAGGGCTGATGTTTGGATTCTCTTGTTTCAAAGTTGGCAAAAATTCAGTATTCTTTTGCTAACACTATCAGGAATGTTTTCGTAACATTCCATCGTTGTTGTAAGTTAGTAATAGACATCTATTCGCTAGGAAAAAGAAAGTCTTCGATACTAAGTTTAGTGGCTGTGGAAGTTTCTTTTGAATGGCAGCCGGTGTACCTAGAGATTGTACACTGATTGACAGGTCAATATGTCATTTCTGCGTCAGTCCCTTTTGATTCTCTTTGGCTACTAAGTCTAATGGGCTATCGTAGTGCATACCGGGAATCGCGCTTGCCCTGACTCCAGGATATCAACGAGCTTGTCAATCACACTAATCAACTCAACACTTGCACATCATTTATTTGGCGTGTGGAGAAGTTCCGTTCTACTTCACTCAGTTATATCCAGCCTTCGTTCCGATCTAATCTACAAATTCATTGCTGGTCTGATACGAACCTATTTACTGGCTGCTACCGTGTACGACTACTCTTTGCCAGTCCAAGGCCACAGCTAGAAGACCATCTCTTGTATCTCGCGTCTTTATAGGATATTTCTGCGGTTTTGGACTCCGATCTCTTGGACTCGTGCGCCGGTTACCATCGCTTCACAAGGTAACTCTACTCATTACGTTCAAAAATAACAACACTTCAACAATTCAAAAATACTATTTAGATATTAGCAAGTAATAATTATTATCTTTAAGCTTTCATAGTTTTTCGTAGCAAAAATTGTTACTATTAGAAGTAGGAAATGTTTGGTCATAGTTTATAGCCAATTAGGATGACCATGGTTTGGTTAAGAAGCTAATTGATCGAACAATGCCTTGGTTGACACAACTCCGCCTGAGTTCGCTAGCGAAAAAGTAAGCTGGACGGTTTATATGTGTTAAGAGCAGATTATTATATTTGACAATTAGAATGTCTGAAGGTTTTAAACATCTTCTCTCACATGGATTTGTTGACATTATATTCTTAGTGGTTGTGACGCAAAATGACCTTGACATATACCACAACAATAACATAGTTGAACTGCGATCACAGGGATGCAATTCAAAGCTTTGGATCGAAAATAATAGTACCATGTTGAACACATTTGTCATGTTGTTTGATTGACGGGCTTAATGTTGTCATAATGGCATGTTTTACGTACATCTTGTCTGTCAACGAAAATCACTGAATTGATGGAAAGTTCGCTTCTATTTGAACGATTTGGAGTTCTGTTTTTGTCGAGCGTCGAGCGTCGAGGGTCGAGAGTCTACGTCAACTCAACGATTTGTAGGTATATTTCCAGATTTCCTTTGTCAGCATCAATTCCGAATACTTTCATTTTCAATGTTCCTATCCCTTCTAATGCTATCTTCTAAAAATAGAATAAGCTTAGCACTAATCCGGGGATTTGCTTGCCGTCAAGCTGGACATTTTCTTCGCAGCAAATGTTTGATCCCAGAAATTTCTGAGTTTGCTCTATGTTGTACGAGTCTTCGAAATTTTAAGGCGTGGAAAGAAAACCACAAATGAATAATGTTTTTTGACTATGCGCCAAGAACACGAATTTTCTATTCATTCCAATGACGATTTTCATTTCCGTTTATTTTGCTTCCGGTTTGATCAAAAATACATACGCGGCTGTCAAAGATCAAATCAAAAAAGTGTTATAAAAAAAGATGTACCGAATCTGTCTTTGCAGCTAGTCTTCACGGGTGTTAAACATAGACTACACTTTTCAAATCTAATAAGTTCAATTTTAGACAAGCAATCTAACCTGGGGGGCATTTGCCTAGATCTATGTTTAAAAGCTTTTGTGCGTCTAAAATAAACAAACGAATAGTTTTTTAACGCAGCGACTTGAAGGCCAACAAAAACAAATCCGCCTACAGTGTGAGGGGAGAGGTTAAGGTACCCGCCGATGGGATCAGCGCACGGGTTGTGCTGTTCTAAACTAGGCCAGTGTTAATTCTAGATTACGTTTTACACCCCGTGAAGCTCACCTAACAGTTCATCAAACGTAGACGGAGAGCGATTGCATTGGCGACGCTACGGTTTGCTGCGCCTATAAGATTACGTTTTATAGAAATGGCTTAGGATACTGAAGCTCTGTTTTTCAAGAGCTGAGTCGATTCGTGCAGGTAATATTAGGAAATCGGACTCACCCGACGCAATTTAGTTTGGCGGTCAGCCATCGTGTGTGAGCAGAATCTCTTGTACAGCTTACCCTTCTGGGCATCTAGGGGTTTTCCCTACTGTTTTCCGCCCTCTGCAGAGATCATGAACACTTTTCTTCAAGTACGCAGTAATAGACCTTTTTACGACTACGTGTCATTCTCTTCAGTATCATTTCTTTTTGCATTTTATAACTGTGTTGATTCTTATTGTAATCTTATTCTAAGTTGGAAGACTCGTGGTCTGAGATGGGAAAATATATCAAACACTTTCGTTCAAGTCCACTCTAGACCTCTTTACGACCACGTGTCATTCTCTTGAGTATTATTAATTTTCCTTTTAGAAGAAGAAGCATGATAGATGTGATTCTCACGAAGAATCTTATTCTAAATTGGACGACTCTTGGTCTGAGATGGGAAAATATTATACCCAATCTAAATAGGTATTTTGCTCATCACGCCATTAGGTCATTATATCATTACTCTTGTAAACTGAGGAGCATTAATTTAGGATCAGCTATGCCGAAGATATACCTCCTGTTCGAAACACAAAAATGTGGACTTCATTTTAAAAAGTCGTCGAAAGACTATTTATATTGACACAGGAAATGGTGATTCATTTGCTGTACCGTTGCCAAATGGTTTTTTTTCTTTGACTTTCATTCATTCTTCGATAATGTCAATAGAAGCGGTACGTCGGACAAAAAGGGCGGGAAAAATAACATTAAATGATAGCAATACGGTGAACATACTATTTAGACCCATTTGGAATGTTCACTCCAGCTGCGCCGTTCCAGGGATTGTTTCTAGGTTCCGGTGTGTGCTGGCTGCGAGCCTTCGTTATCAAGAGGTAAGCGGCAATGAGCATGCGCCCTAGACACCATTTAACGGTTTGTGTTGGACAGTAGAAAATGGAAAAAAATCTCATATATCGGGATGCATTGCAAAGGAAACTTGATCGATAAATGCGAGTGTGTTATTTGGTCTTCGAACTCCCGGTATCGCCAACCGGACAAAATCCATGACCAACGAAAAAGCACTGGGGCGAGAAGATCTACTCCTCCCCATCGACATCTGCAAGGATTTAAAGAAATCCAAAGAAAATAATACTTGACAACGTTTTTCCATGGTCATTTTTTGGAGAATCAAAAATTATCCAATTTTCGATGGAATACGGACAGCGGCAGGCATCATTACTGTTGTCAGCGGTTTGCCATTCATTGAGGAAGATTTCACCTTAGAAATATATTTTCACTGCAGGCTCAAGGCATTCATAGCCAATCTCACGAAACTGCCTACCATCTACCATAGAAAAAGGAATATGCCTTAAGGGCGAAGGCGACCATCGGTCAAACACATTAATTCAAACTTTACGTCTGCAATTAACCTACCGAAGAGCTCGCGCACGACGAGACTGGTGCTCTCAGGTACGAGTTTGGCTCAAAACGTCACGCCAAATCCAGACGTACTCCATCAGCATATCCTATGTTAAAAACTTACTACGCAGGTTTCTAAGGGACATCATTCGATGACGGTATATACACCTCAGAGCCGTGGTTCCAATGTACAATATTATGATCACAGAGTACTATAGTTATATGTTGTGTTAATCAGTTTTATTTTCCCCCGATGTTTGCGCTTGCTGTACATCTTTCGGCATCGTCTAAAGAGGTTGACCTCTAGTTTCTGCCGATACTTTTCATACGTGCTGGCATGTGCTCTAAGAACAATGATGCTTAATTGTGCTTTATCTAATAATATTTTGATTTTGTTAGTTATTGTAATCTTCGCTTATGCACCCACAGGTAGCCCAGGCTTGGTTTCTGTGGTGTCATATTATAAGGAAATGTATGGGGATTCTTCAAAACGTTCAATAAAATCATTTAAACGTGAAATAAAGCCTCGAAATTTTACCCGATCATTGAGAAATAACACTTCTTTCGCTCTGCGTGGTTATTTTTTTTGAATTTACTTTTAAAAGAATCGATGACTTAGGTAACGACGTCACGTACGAAGACCTCACTGAATTCCTCGCATCCGGCTTATACTGTCCTCTGACGAGAAAAAATTATGCGAGCCACTAAAACTGATAACTTTGTTTACGTTTATCAATGGCAGCAAATACCCGCGGTATGGAGTGGACTTTAAATGATTTTCCGTCTCTGGAATTTTCTTATAAGAATCTTATAATCTGAAGTAGAGTTCTAAACGTATTGACCTTTGACTCTGTTTACGTACTTCAAGCCAAACAGAACAGTCTTCGACAAAGCTACCTCTCACGTAGCAACTACGAACTCTCTGACGTGGAGAGAAAAAGCTTAGACATATTTGCAGTCTTGCCTTGACCTCTATTTATGGTCAAATAATCAGTATAGCGTTCTTCCATATTACTGTAAGTGATACCCATTGTAAAGATCATTATCCGTGAATAAACCTTTCATCTTTATACAAGATGTCGGAATGACTTGATTCTTCTTCTCACGCAAAAAATTAACCTCGTTAATCACTAAATTAGATGTCAATACTTCAGTTCCAGCTCGAGTTTCCACAACATTGAGCTAGTAACATTCTTTTTGGCTGAGCCATTAAGTTATTTTGAAGGAATTGATAAGCAACTACAGGATTATTTCATTAGTGAAAGAAGGGAGTGGTAGAACTCTTTTTGTAAAGACTAGGAGAAACAAAAAGGATGCATCCTATTCACTCTTATTTATCAATGTTTGGATTAGTTTTGGCGTGATAATTCGTAAATCGTAAGACGCAAGTTTCTCGCTTCGTGAATGACAGCATAATCCAGATTGGTGGTAGCATAACGATTTAATCCATCTTGACCTATGAACTTGGTCATGTTCCAAAAACCCAATTCCGTCCAATTTTGCTAAGTAACTTGTTAGGAAACAAGTAAGCTCTAAAATCAAGAGCATTAGGGATTATGGACATAGCTATTGAAAAACCTAAGATTTGCTATGCTTAAAAAATCCTTTAGAGTCCTAGATCCCTATATTTGATTTCCGGGCATTTTTCCATGTTTTTCTTCGTCTTGACAAGCTGAAAATAGCTAAGATACTTCACAGCAAAGAACTCCTGAATGTAAAGGCAAAACATGGCGAAACTAGAGTCGCTAATACTTGTGTTCAGCGGTGTTGCCAGACAACCGTTTGACGACGAATTCCAACGTGCAACATACTCGCCTTTGCCGTAAGAATGTGGCTGAGTTGCCGTTGCGAGTCCTTGGCCAAAAGCAGAACTCATTCAGTTCTAAGCTTTGGCACTAAAACACTTTAGCACGTGGAACTCTTTGTGAAATAAAGTTTCAGCACGTAACTGATAAAAATATCGTTAGTCAAGAAGTCAATATTTTCTCAAACTGAGAAGCCTAGAAATTGCTCTTTTCATTGTACGAGTCTGAAGTCATCAAACTAACAAACTAATTACTGTTTACCAAATCTCGAATGTTCGAGATTTACCTTATTATTATTATTTTCTTTCTGCACCGTGACCATCGTTTCCTTTGTTAGTTTATAGCTATTTTGAATCATACGTTTATGTCGAGGCAGGAAAAGTGAAAACAAAAATATCAATCCATTTTCGTGGTCAGTTCGATCTGCTTTAAGATTTTCTGCTCAGTTCAGAATTAGCACACAAGTTCAAGGTCAACAATCTCTTGAACGATCAATTCCGCGTTTTATACTTGAGCCACATGAACTTAATGACGTCAGAGGTCAATAAAAACGCACTAACAAAAGAATACGTCACAGAATATAATGTTTTGACTCATTCATTCTTAGTGCTATTCTTGGATTCCTGGCTCGTTTGTTTGTTTATTTGTGGTCTAGAAGCTATCCTTCCTTTTGTTTTCTCTCACGGTGTCATTTTTTAGCAACGAGCAGAATGCCAGGCGAAATAAAAGAGCGGAAAAGCGATTGTCAACCGTACGCCCTCTTGAACCGCAATAAACATGTGTGCCTACTTCCGACAAAATGCGTGAATATTAAGAGAACTATTTTGATCCGTTGTTTACTACGCTATATGGTGACAGTGCTATACCAACGTTCGTGTAAGAAAAGTGGATTCTTATTTTTTTCCTTTCAAAGAAATTTTAATACGATACAGAAAAGTTGGAGTTTACTGAGGTAAGGAAAGATTTCTGCCTAAGTTATGAAATATGCAAAGTTCCTCAAACTTTAAGTAATTTAGTTCAAAATATGTGTAATATAAAGTAGTATTTTATATATCAATCGTATTTTCAGTCGCCAATCCATATATTCTGCTAAATATCAAGTTTTAGGGTCGGGGGTTAAGTATTAAACATTAAGCTCAAACTACTGCAAATGAACTGTTGATGTACGAGCATAAAACTTACAATTCAGTTTATTTCTAAAAATAAAATGAACAAAAGTTTATTTATGTATAAAAATATTTCATTAAAAATATTGATTATAAAATAATTATTTTCTGATGACACAGAAAAGAAGATGCCACACTTGAGATATTTTATCATTGTTTTGAAATAAAACTGTTTTTAGGAATAACTTCACAGAGTTGATTGTTACATTCCTCGTGGTTGCTTGAGCACGGAAGATGACGTTTTTTTAAAGTAAAAATTTGTTAACATTTTAACGTGAAAAAATTCTAGAAAAAAACTATGGCCAAAAGTTAAAAAAATGCCTGTTTTTTTGTGTGATTATTGTTTTAGATGCTAGATGTTTTTATCGACCGTTTGGTGCCCTAATGTATTCGTTAGTATGAAAGCCACCGTATAACGCCATTCAAAAAGTTTCACAAAAAAGCCGAATTGAAACAGAAGTTTTTAAGCGTAGATAAGTAATAAGCGGTTCTTTTATGACACTTGGGAAGAAAACGAAGTCTTGTTTGTATTAGTTACTATTTTTCTGCTTTTCTAAGAAAAATGTCAAAATTTGTGTTCAATTTCGTAGTTCGCAACGAAGCTAATTATGGCAACGGTTCGCATTTTCTAGTGGCAGAAGTGTGCTGTTAACCCCTAATTTTGTTCAAGTTTCTCAGTTTTTTAAGAAACTTGTTAAAAGTTGTTAAAAAAGCTAAAACTTGTTAAAAGCGGACTTTTAAAATAGCGTTATCGTAGACGTATTTCACAAAGAAAAAGACAAAAAATCTGCAGTGTTTTTAAATGAATTATTTCAACTGACTTCTGAACAAAAACGTTCTTCCCGGAGTTTGAGATTACGCTGTACCTGCTGCGCTGAAAGAATATAAAAAAAGACGTTGCCCAACACGCTTCATATTTGACATATTTTTGAGTATTTTATAAACGTATTTTGTGCAACGTCTTTTTTTATATTCTTTCAGCGCAGCAGGTAGAGCCCTAGGGTACGAGAACGATCCCACAGGCATGACTTACACGTTCACTTATCTCCCAGATAGGTTGCCTGTTGCGTCAGTTACCTCCATTGCGCGAGTCGCCCGCGTGCGGCTTCTCGCTATAGTTTTGCATCACAGTTCCTTGCGTGACACTCGGAAAACTAAGCCTTGCATGACACTGGGAGAAATACTAAAATTTTCGTGTTCTCTGTTGCTCATGCTAGCTTCAATTTTGTATAGAATATCGATGTGATCCAGTGTAGGTCCGTGGAATTTCAAAGTGTTTGTATTGTTGAAGTTGTGCATTGTTTACTGGAGGCTTGAATCTCGCGTGACATTCGAAAAATAATTGCATGACAGAACCTTGCGTGATACACAGAAATCATTGTGTTTACATCAAAGCAATCATATTCTATTATCTTTTTCTAAAAAATTGTTATTACTAACCTTTTAAATACTAGACTGATAGATATAGTTTGAGTGTAAGCGAAATCACTAGATGCGCATACTTTACCATTGCAGTTACGTAATACTTCAACCTTGGTCCCAACTATGGTCCCAAGTACGTTGACTTCAGTAAAAATAGCATCAATTAAACATCCGTTCAGAAAACCTAGGGGAAAAACTTCGAATGTGCACACCAATGCATTTGTCGTATCAAGATAATGATTTCCCTCTTAAGTCCTGAGTACACGAAGAAGCGAGCGACCCTGGCCGAGATTCTCGCTGTCATCGATCGTTAACAGTTTACCAACCGGATGCACGGAAAAACTCACAAATCTCTTAGAAAAAGCCTTCCTACGAGTATTAAAAACAATTAGTACAGTTTCGAAAGCTTTAGACAAATATTTAGTATAAGCGGCACAAAGTATATCAAAAAATCAACTTCTTCGGTAGCCTTATCAAGTGGGTTGCAAAACGTGTTAGGCTTTTCCTCCAGCATGGAGTTGTAAATCCGATTAGAAACAGACGAGTAGTTTGGTCGATACAGTATTCACCGTTACGTGAGTTCTAGGTATTTTAATGTACATTTAAGATCATATCCTGTAGAACTGTATTTACATTTTTGTTATTCTTGTGCTCACTTACAGGGGACGACCCAGATGATGTGTCTACATAGATATGTCATTACTGATAATACACTCAGTAAACCCATTGCATTACATTGCGCTTCTTTGGAAAGAAAGTAATCGTTGGGAATGGATTTCTGAATATTTTCCAAATATTGTTTTCATAAAACTGAATTATATTCCTTGAGATGGGATGAGACAGCTTGAATTTTGAAAACTTTTCCGACCTCTTATTTGAAATATTTTTTAAAAACTAAGTAGCCTCTTTCGCTCAAGGTGAACGACTCTAAATTTCGCCTAAAGGAAATGAAAACTATGGTTCCATAAGCCAGCTTTTAAGATATTTCTTATATATGATTGGGCTGCCTGTGGCTACGTTTTGGTTTATGGGTCTTCGTAGGACAAAGCATCAGCATGCAGTACAAGATATTTATACCAAAGCTAAGCTTACTATTTTTAGCTTAAAAGTTTATTTCGATATATGTTTTTGGATTTCGTGCAGTTTTTTTACTCTGTTGATTCACTGTACGGAAGAATGATAAACGCGGATATGGATTAACATTATAGTCCATCCATATCAGTCACAGGCGGTCTAGCGTCTTTTGTTAATGTTATTATCCGATGTATCTTTTCCTTGTCATAAACCGACAAAAGGAAGGGGTTTCCCCACTGTGATGGCTGGAACAATGCTGCTTTAGTTGGTACTCAGTGGGATACCCCGCTAAAGGTAGCTCTTCTCAACATGCAATCTCTTTAACTGCCTTGTCTTTTGCTTCACAGTGTTCAGTCGACTCAATATAACAAGAGCTCTGTTTGAAAGCGAAGTTGGTTTTACTGAGAGGAAAGGCTACTGAGGTAGAAACGAAAACGTGGCTACAAGGTAAGAGTAGTTCTGTTGAAGTCAATAAATTTTAATCCTGTTGGAGTCAATTCACTAGTGCCGAACTTAAAGAAACATTCTGATCAGCTCCGGATCCAAGCGATATATTCCAAAAAACTTTTCCTGTGGGCTTCCTTGTGGTATTCTGAAAGCAGTATGTTTTCAGGCAGAAATTTATATTACGGCATAAGCATCACTATTTATCACTAGTAATATCATATTTGAGAACATTTTGAAATAGCTTTTTTAAGACGATGATCAATCACTACTGATATAACAACATGCTCATGTTGACATGCACCAAAGATCTTGGCTTATTTCGGTCATACCTTTACTTATGAAAATATTACGTAGCACTGCAATAAGCTGATAAACGAAAGCAACCAAGGGTATATCGCTAAAAACAAAATATTTACTATACTTTGATGTAAAAGTGTTACTTCTGAACAAGAAACGCGTCGTCGAATTTTGCACTACTGCGCGCGGCGTTTCCATGAATATTGTTTTGTCAGGCCAAATTCAGTTTATAAATCGCGTTTTTGAGCTGCGACGCTATAGTAGTGAACTGGTTTCCGAAGTAAGATTCTTTCGTGACAGTGTGTAAATACTTTTAAGTCATTTAAGTACGATTATTCGAACCACAAGTTGTCGCAAAGCTTTCTGTGGAGTTTCGTTGGAATACATGCAAGGTGTTTTCTAGCTGTCGGATTTTTTAGGATAGTATTATAAGTTCAGCAGTGAATAACCAGAATAACTAATATGAAACTCGTAAAACTCGACGTGGTTAAGGCAGTTTTTGCGATGCAGTTGCATTTGAACATCTGTTGAACATTCTTGGAACAAAAGAACAATGGAAACAGACCGCACTTTGGAGGAGTCTTATGGTAACCACAGAAGTGGTGACTTTATGGTGAGAAACCTGAGACTAATCCAACTAACTGACAGCTTTGTAGCTTTCGTTCAAAATTCAATAACAGCAACTATCAAAATAATGGCAGCAAGAACGACAGAAACAACGCAGCAGCAACAACAAAGCAGCAGCAACAACAAAGCAGCAGCAACAACAAAGCAGCAGCAGCAACTACAACAGCAGCAGCAACAACAACGACAGCAACAACAGCAGCAACAAAGCAGCAGCAACAACAGCTACAGCAGCAACAAAGCAGTAGCAACAACAGCAACAACAGCAATAGCAGCATCAAAGCAGCAGCAAAGCAGCAGCAACAACAGCAGCAACAACAGCAGCAGCAGCAACAACAGCAGCAACAACAACAGCGGCAACAACAACAGCAACAGCAGGAACAACAGTTGCAATAAAACAAAACAAAACAAAAAAAAAGCACAGCTTGCAAAAGCAAAATTATAGCAATAACAGGAACTTAACTACAACAACGGACAACAGTGAGGAAGAATGAAGAATGCTTATAAAGGGATTTAAAACCATACGTACAAATTTAGTGCAGACCATCACAGCCTACTTTCGAGAGGCAGATCCTCATGATTTTTACGTTTTATCATTTACATTGTTACGTCGACTCGCTCTCATTAACATTAATAATGACAACATACTTATAATTCGATAATTACATGACGTCACAATGTAATTAGACTTCTTGGATCGAAAATCGGCAGAAACATCGTTGCCTGCAGAATCGATATACACGCTTGATTTGAAACAGGTTTTTTTCGTTCGATGCCAAAAAAAGTATCGCATTGTGATGACTATTGCTTGGGTCGAGTTTAGTTCCGAATTCAGGCGTGTCTTCCCCTTGCTTTGCGATTGGTTAAACATGGGAAAGCCATACAAGTGTCAACATTTTTCATTGTAACATTCCTCCTATCTTTCAGAATGGTTTATTAGTTTAGGTCAGTCTTTCTCGACTTCAATACAGAATCCCAAACATTATGATTGGTTGCTCATAATCGGAACGTCATACAAGTGTCATTTCTTATTGGTTTATTGATTGCACCCTTATCTTTCAGGATGGGTCAGTTAAGTGCAGTCCTAATCGGCTTCCTAGTTCTTCTAGTTTTCAACATCGTCAATTTACAAGGCTCCGTGATTCGTAAATCCTTTTATGGTACGTCTCAAACAGCTAAACTTTTCTATATCGTGTTATATAACACGTTGTAAACACACTGTATCCTCCGTTTGCAAACTATCTGTAGTTATGGATTTATCCTTTTGCTTCTGTCTGCACAGATAGCGTGTTGGAAGGCGATGATACGATTATGGATCAAATCAGCAAAGTCAACGAAAGTAAATATCGTCATTATATAGTTAAAAATACTTTACATTTAACTTTAAAATTAGATTTAGAGAGAGAGAGAGAGAGAGAGAGATAGAGAGAGAGAGAGAGAGAGAGAGAGAGAGAGAGAGAGAGGGAGGTTTACGACAAAAAATGAAATCATGAAAGTAAAAAAGTAGGATAGGCATCAGGAATTTAACTGGAACTAGCATTTTACTGATTAACGGATCTGTTTTACTACAGTGACGAATCACGTGGCATATGAAGCTGACATTGTATTAACCGAGCGAGACGAGTCGACTGTACATGAGAGAAGAAAAAGAAGAAACGCTGTTAGAGAGAGAAAGAAGTTATGGCCGAAAAGAGTGGTTCCATATGAAATATCACCAGGAATGGGTAAGATAAAATACGGCAAAGGCAACTGCGACCACGAGAGGAAGGAGGAAGTACGCACTTTTCCACGCGCGCCATAGCCCAAGCCATAGCCGGAGGATTTGTCAAGTGCCGTTTTTGTGTGGTTTTTACATCGTGATGAAGATGGCGCGCAAAGATAAATAAACGTTAACCCGATCTTTCGTCGTGAACGATGCGTTATAAGACAAATATTCAATTCGTGTATACTCTGATTGGCTAATGATTGAAGAAATCGAAAAACTAATAAAATACGTCGACAATAATTTAATGACGTCATAAAAGACAATAATGACGTCAACAAATAGTGTTGATGACGAAAGCAAGCGTGCGCATTTTTTTGTTTGTTTTGTTTCCATTACGAAATGTTGTGAACATTTTCGAAACGTTTCAAAATTTACCTTTCGAGTTGCGTATCTGGAAGCAAGTGTCATCGTCGTCAAGATTCCATTCCATTCCTGCTGCGGAAAAGATAGATTGTTCGTTGATCGACGCTCAAGACTTTCTTTGATTAACTTCTGTAGTCTCTGATTTGCCAGTGCTTCTATAACAGCTGCTGAGTTTGTCGTCTTGTTTTTTATCCTTGAAGAGTGAAATACAGAAGTGGAGCTGCCCTTTGACTTGGGACGCAAAAAAAAGAAAAAAAGAAGAAAAAAAAAAAGAAAATTTAGAAGCACCTTTTCTAGCTTGAGCGTATTGTTCCCCCGATTCAAATCACGTGTCATTTCCTAGAGTATCAATGCTGTGTTTAAAAGTTGCACATTTATGTAGATACAACTTCAACAAATAATCTTTTTCTCAAGAGAATGACACGTAGTCTGAAATAAGAAAACATTAAACCCAAGCAGAGAGGGTCTATAGAGTCTTACATGAAAACACGAAAGAAATCACACTTTTCTTGGTGGAATTTGTAGCATTTCTTTTGTATTTCCATGTTATTCTTTGCATTATTATTCAAGATCATTTCTTTCTTACCATAGAGGCGTATGTAGACAACATCTTGGCGGCCATCAAGGAATTCCAGAAGCATACATGCTTAACTTTCGTGCAGAAGACAAAAGAACGAAACTGGATTAAATTCACTAAAGATCGAGGGTAAGAAAATGAAGGCAAAATACTTTTATCATTCAAGACTTTTGCACTGGTTAATGTACTCAGCATCACTGACATGTTAGCAATTACTGTACCAAACGTTTTCAAAATGTAATTGTCGTTCCCATAAACTGCATATTCATATTTCATGAGATTACCTTATTTAGAATAAACTTAGTTGTCTTTTTGGTGATTTTCCTGCCCTTTAAAGCTTTAAAATGTCGAATATGAAGCGAAACCTAGAGATATCATAGCGAAGAACCACCATCTTAAATTTGGCTTACGGACCTGGCCTTTGACTAAGGAAGCCAAAACGTAAAAAACACAGGGATCCTACGCGAACGAAAATATCGCTAGAGTTCGTTATATCTATCCCTTTATTCGACGGTTTTTCTTCAGGTTCTCACCCTCCTCAAAATCTTACAAGCTAAATTCAAATTCGATCTGTGAATTATCTGCTCAGTGGTCATAATAAGACTCAATATAACTAGGATCAATATCAAGGAGACTATCCATAGAGAGTTTCGCCTATAGTTTTTCTTTGTTGCTTTCGCAGATGTTGGTCGTACATCGGTAGGATCTACTGGCGCAAGGGGGAACAAAACTTATCATTAGGCACGCGTTGTAATACCAAGGGCATCATTATGCACGAGATGATGCACGCAGTGGGCTTCTGGCACGAGCAGAGCAGACCGGACAGGAACCAGTTTGTGGAAATCCTTTGGGAAAATATACAAAAGGGTAAGTTCACATATATAGACCCCTTGCATGTGATTTCAAAGCGGCTCAATTTGGAGGACAAATCAAAAAAATAATATCAATTTCCTGAGAGTTGGAGTTTATGTTCTCCAAATTGAGCTGCGATCCGACTTGCTGCAAGGGATCTATTGTCAAAGAAATTTCAGATTTCAGATCACTAACCCCCCAAAAAACGCTATTCTAACGTTGTACTTTCTTTACTTTACCGTTGGTTGTGAAGATTCTGACGCTGTAATGTGGTTAACCCTGAGTAAACGAGTCTGTAATCAAGAAATACAGCGGTAATGTACGAATTCAAAAACCGTCTATTGACAATTCTTTTTTTCTTAGGAATGGAAAGTCAGTTTAACAAGTACAAGCATAACAAAGTAGATAACCTTGGTTTTACCTACGACTACCAGAGCATCATGCACTACGGGAAGAAGACGTTCTCCAGAAATGGCCTACCCACGATACGATCCCTGGACAATCCCAGCATGCGCCTGGGGAGTAAAGACGGCTTCAGTCCCATGGATATTGAAAAGATGAATGCTCTTTATGAATGCTCACGTGAGTTATAAACGCTGTATTGTATTTGAAATAGACCCATCGGAATGATTTCAAATCTGGAGGTCAAAAAAAGAACTTCGTGCTTTTTAAAGGCGCGATTACACGGAGCAATTTTCATTGCTACTTAATTATCTCGCAATTGTCATCAGACGATGCTTAAATTTTGAATTTTGAAATTTTGATTTTTAAATCTTGACGACGAATATTAAAAAATACGCTTTGCAGACGCGAGAAATATCACTGCATTGGTTGAAATTCCCTCTCTACAAGATAGTATTTTAGGACAAAGAAATCTCAAGGTTCTGTATTTTTCCCCATAGAACAAGAATCAAATGGCTGGAGTGACTGGAGTATCTTCACGCCGTGCAACAACAGATGTATTAAGACAAGGCAACGAGTTTGTTTCTCTTCGGACCTCGAAGACTGTCCGGGTGCTTCGTCTAACAGAGTTAAAACTCAAAGACTGAAGTGTCCTCCGAAGGAATGCTACAGTGAGTAAATGCTGATTCTTGGAATTAATTAGACACACCACGCAATAGCATATCTTTCACACCAACTGTTATTTCCAAAGCTGACATTCTCATCAGAGCGAACGTTCTTATCAGGTCGCGAATAACAGAGCTACAATACTGTATTTTACCATATCCGTAACTATATGTACGCGTTGCAATAACCTGATTAACGGGAAAAAATGGGAAGTCATTTCAGTGTTTATGTCGTAACAAGTGTGCGCGCGGCTGTAAGCCAGGACGCTACGTTTCACGTAGACCGCTCGAACGTTCTGATGAAGTTGTTGATTTATTTGTCTTGTCTATGAACAAAAGAACGAACGAACTATCTAATGAATGCAGGATGGCTAAATGAATGGAGGAAAAAGGAAGGAAGGAGGGAAGGAAGGAAGGAATAAATGTATGATAAAATGAACAAATGAACGAACGAATAGAGGAAACAACGAATGAACAAATGAAAGAACGAACAAATAAATGAACAAATAAACGAAAAAATGAACAATAATTGTTTTCTAGCTCCTGTTGATGGTCAGTGGGGTCGATGGAGCGAGTGGGGAGCATGTGACAAGACCTGCGGTTATGGAGTACAAAAAAGAAAGCGATCGTGCAACGAACCAAAACCAAAACATGGCGGCAAAGAATGCCGTGGTGCTGACACTCAGAAGCGCATGTGCAACATGCGGCCATGCTCTGATGGTAAGAAGACTTTTTTCTTTATGTAAAATACTCTTGTGTTTCAAGAGTATTTAGACTGGTTTACTCAGGGTTAACCTCATTTCAGCGTCAAGGTATTCACAAATACCAATGGTGAAAAGAAGAATGCACAGCTCAACTGTACAAACACGTGAATATTTTACTCAAAGTCAATGCTAACCCTGAGCAATAGAGAACTCGAAACTGGCCATGGAATAATAATCCATGCTCCTACTATGAGTGCTATACGACACGTTAAATCCCAACTCATTCTGTGAGTTAGCCGATTCAGTTGATTCAGGGTGTGATTAACTGTGAGTTACAGCCATGCCCTGACTAAGATCATCCTTCTAGAGGTCGTTTCAAAGCTCAATCTGTGAGTTAGCCATGCCCTGCCTAAATAAGCCTAGAGGTTGTTTCAGGGTTCTATCTGTGAGTTATCCATGCCCTGACTTAGATCAGCCCAGAGGTTATTTCAGGGTTCTATCTGTGAGTTAGCCATGCCCTGACTTTGATCAGCCGAGAAGTTGTTTCAGGGTTCAATCTGTGAGTTAGCCGTGCCCTGACTTTGATCAGCCCAGAGGTTGTTTCAGGGTTCTATCTGTGAGTTAGCCGTGCCCTGACTTTGATCAGCCCAGAAGTTGTTTCAGGGTTCAATAACATTGAAAATGGATATCATTTCTACCCAGGTAATGACAAATGCAACTTTGAAAAGGATTTCTGTCACTGGGAGAACATCTGGAGTACAACGTCAACGTTTCACTGGAGAAGGCAACGTGGACCAACACCGAGCCGAAACACGGGACCGATGGCTGATCACACTACAGGCAAAGGTAATTAAATAACCTAAAGATGTTATGAGTACTACTTTTGGTTTTAAATAGGAAAAGAAAACTTTAGTAAAATCCTGATGAAAACAAATTAGTCCAAAGACAAAGGCACGCAGGAGTAAAAAATGGTATATTTTGCGCTTGCAAAGTTTGCTCGTGCGCGCGCGTTTAGTGTCGGCGTCCTTATTATGACGTAAATAAGCAAAAGGTGTCGTCCAGATAATACACGCAGCACACGCAACGATTTTTCCTCAACTGTAGCACGCAACATGCCAACTAGCTAAGTTTTAACAGCTATTTAAAGTCGTAAGACATGCAGTTTTACAATCGATTGACACGAAGCAATTCGTGTCGTCAGCATGTTCGCGCTGTAGTTGTGAAGAAACATTATAACGTGTAATTCGGCCTTCAGATGAAGGTGCCGTGTCAATAACAAAAACAAAAACAAAAAAGCCATTGTGCCGCTATCCTCAAGCTGCATTGTCACAATCTCTCTATTCTAGAACATCAACGCATTTCTCTGTTGCCCATCCTCATTGTTACCATTAAATCCCTTACAGGCTACTACGTTTATCTTGAAACAAGCTGGCCAGCGAGACTTGGTTACACATCAACCCTGTCTAGTAAATGGCTAGAAGGTTCAGAGGCTCGTTGCCTATCCTTCTGGTATTCGATGCACGGCCAATCAGTAGGGTCTATAAGAGTCTATATTACAGATGATTTAGATGTTAGGAAGCTATTATGGTTGAGGTCTGGTCCACAAGGATGGTCGTGGAGAAAAGCATCTATACAAATCAATTCGCATTCTAGATATAAAGTGAGTAATGAAGCAAGCTTCCTTAGTCGTTTGTTTAACTGTTTGTATGTATATATGTCTGTTTGTTTCTTTATTTGATTGCTCGTTCGCTCGTTCGCTCGTTCGCTCGTTCGCGACACCGATGAAAAACGCACTGCGCATGCGTTGGGAGAAAAAACAAAATGGCGGACAATAACAATTGATCACATCTAAAGGTAGGTTTTATTTTAACCGACAGGGCTATTTTTTAAATAGTCGGTTTGGAATTTTACACATATTTTTGGATTTCTTTACATAGGATCCGACCATGTGATTATCTGCAAATCGTCGGGCCGCGAGTGGCGGCATTTTCAAAGATTATTTTTGCTTTGTATAAACAAAAGTTTTTTTGTATAAATCAGCAGTGTATCACTATCGAAATTATCTTGCTATTGCGAAAAGGACAACCTTAAGTTTTCAGCATTTTTCTTAAGTTTTGCGATTTTGTAAAACAATCAAAACACCGGCATCAAAAACACAAGTTGCCCTTAGTTACGCTATGCCATCTCCGAGCGTGCGCAGTGCGTTTTTCACCAGTGTCCTCGTTCGCTCGTTCGCTCGTTCGCTCGTTCGCTCGTTCGCTCGTTCGCTCGTTCGCTCGTTCGCTCGTTCGCTCGTTCGCTCGCTCGTTCGCTCGTTCGCTCGTTCGCTCGCTCGTTCGCTCGTTGGTTCGTTTGCTCGTTCGCTCGTTCGCTTACCTTAGCACACCTTTCGGTCTCAGCTTGTTTTGAACCCAACAATGATTTAGCAATTGAGTGTATCTATTTTACTTGCAGATAATCTTCGAAGGAGTCCGCGGTAACGGCTACACAGGAGACGTAGCACTAGATGACATTGCATTTGTCAATGAAAATTGTGAGCGACCAGACGCTCTCTACACACACATCTAGCTACTAGAACAACAACTATGACATCATACCTTGTGCGTGTTTTCTCTTTTGCTTTGGATTCCATCCCTTGGTTGAGATTCGATCTTGGTCTTTCAAATGGCCAAACTTCGCCTGCCTTCGGTTAGTGCTCGTCTTTGATCGACAAGTGCTCCGCTGCGATCGACCATTCCTCGTCTGGGATCGATCAGTGCTCGGCTGGGATCGTTCAGTGCTCGCCTGGGATCGTTCAGTGCTCGGCTGGGATCGTCAGTCTTCGACGATAATTTGTCAATAGCGACTTTGATTTTTCAATTGCGAAATAACAGGCGCATGCGCAATCAATCATTTAGCCTTCACGTGATAAGTAATAGTCGAACCACGTGACGTGAAGTAACTGGTCAGCATTGAAGTCAATTACATGTACATAAAAATCAACTCAGTTTAAAAAATCATGCAACTGCATTTTGAATCACTGTTAAAATCTTCGGATTTGCAAAGTATACTGAAATTACAGTTTTATAAGTTTTGGTAACATACCATTCCATTGAGAATGAACATATGAAAGAGCTAAATTACATTTGTTACGTTCTTTTGTCCTTCGCAATACCTCCGGCTTGAGCTCGGCGCATGTTCGGTAGAAGTTCGGCTACTTGAAATTTTTGTTTGTTCTTAGATGGAGGCTAGAAATGCAAATAATTCTAATTTTTGTGCATTTTTGCACTTCGTTTTGAGAATTCCGCTTTTCATTACGTGATAATTCGCACCTAGTTACAGTTTCTTACAAATGTTTAAACCAAAATTAATGCGTACATAGTTGATTAATACTCTGCAAATGCAGTGTGAAAATTTCTAGAAAATTTCTAAAACTTCTCACAGCAACAAAAGTGACGTCATCAACTGATTGTGTTGCCCCTAGCAACGTTAAAATTTACCGTGCGAGTAGGAAGTATACTGTAATTAAACTCTCTTGTTAGTCTGCAGGTTCATTTTCATTACCGCTGTAGCACGTCATTGGCTTTCCAATGGTATGCATTTTTATCCAATCACTGCACGAAACAACGTCATTATACAATATTTTCCCGCTCAAACGAAATTTTGTCGCGCGCCCCAAAGTATTTTTTATCTAGAACAGAAATTATTTTTGTAATCTATCACAGATGATATATTCTAAGTTTTTATGTTATTTTTCTATTCTATTGAGTAATATACAAATATTCCTTTTTCTTTTACTACCAAATTTGAATTCCCTTTATATCGTTATTTCCAAAATATATACATTTATAAATATTTTTCGTAAATATTTATTCGAGTTATGTATAAATTATTTATATATCTAATAAAAACAAGCCTAATATAATAATAGTGTTACCGTTCATTGATGTCTTGGGATTGTGTAGTGCATTTGTCGCCAATGAAATTTGGTGTTACTCGAACGAGCAGGCCTGGGGAGAGTCAGCGGTGTTCATATAATCGCGGGCGTACATTTTCTTTAAAATGACTTTGAATTCCCAACTTTATGGGTTAAGCTCATTTTTTTAAGGACAGACAAAGTTTTCTATTCGTAAAGGACTTTTTTGGTATTTGCCCTTAAACTTTTTATGGCCGCCATGTTAGTTTTCGTGAGTGATCTGACACATGCGCATATATGTATCTAATTCCCTAATTTTGGCCGCCATTACTGAATATAAAAATATAAAACGAAAAACGCTGTCCCAAGCACCTGTGACCTCCTCTATTTCACTCGTCTTATGTAACTTGTATAATGCAAGTGGCAGAGTTTTCATCTTCAGCGCTGTTGTAGGAAGGTACCATGTAATAGTCTTTGTTACTGTCCAGATTACTGAAGTCCAGGTACGGATTGTCTGCTAATAATAGTTCCTCAAATCGTTGCCGAAGTTCTTTGAATGATGGTCGATTGGTTGGGACATCTTGCCAACACTGGATCATAACTTGATAACTGGATAAATAAAGCACAAGTTCACGTGAGTGGGTACGAAGAGCAGTTTAAAAACCATTAATAATTCATGAAGGAAACACGATAGAAATCATGACCGTGAAGGAGGTTTTATATCTGATAGAGATT
Source organism: Actinia tenebrosa (assembly GCF_029948245.1). NCBI lineage: Eukaryota > Metazoa > Cnidaria > Anthozoa > Actiniaria > Actiniidae > Actinia > Actinia tenebrosa. Next base: position 5,678,815 of record NW_028292585.1, read on the forward strand.
CGTCTTCATTTGCATAACTTGAACTTGGATTTTCTCTATCAAACATGGTTCATTTCGTAAAGAATTCAGTACACTATGAGAACATATACCATCAGTTTTTTAAGCCGTTCAATAAACTCGCAGATCGTGTTTTATCAGCTAGGTCTATAATGTTTTTAAATCCTGATAAAACACAGTTTTATTAAACGAGTTTATTAAACAGATCTTTTAGTATTTGACTGGGAAACGGTGCCGTACCGTACTGTGTCTTATATTGGACACAACTGCAGCGTGCAACATCACTGCTAATCAATAAGCCTCGAATACTATACACTGCAGTTAGGGTTACGTCAGATCATTCAAAATATTTTAATTATTTTAAACTCTACTAAGTTTTCTTTGACATCGAATCAATTGCAAGTAAATGGCAAATATATGAAAGATTGAAGAAGCAAGAGAGAGAGAGAGAGAGAAAGAGAAAGAGAGAGAGAGAGAGAGAGAGAGAGAGAGAGAGAGAGAGAGAGAGAGAGAGAGAGAGTAAGACAAAAGGGTATAGACTTCTTTTAGCTTGGGCAACATGTTTTGCCCATTTCAGACCTTCATTCACTACAGTATTACATGAATATTGATATACGACTTCAAATAAGTAATCGCATTTTCAAGCGAATGTCCTGAAATGGGAAAAAATTACGCCCAAGGTAAAGAGGTTGATTGCAACACTCACACTTCATCTGAACACATATCAGGTTTTTCCATTCTGTAACCATTGCGCAACTGTTTCGTGAGGTCACGTGTAAACATGGACGGATATGGAGCACCACCTAAACAAACTCAAATAAATGAATAGGATGACAGGGCAGAAAAACGGTTTTTGGCCTTTCGTCATAAGGACAGCTTTACACATTTAAGCTCAATATTTTGTAAACACGCTCTTTTGGAGTCAAATAGCAAAATATCAAATGCGACCAAAATTTATTGAACGTGTATTTGAGATATAAAGCCGTGTACTTTGGGAGATGTGATATTTTGATCAGCAGAAAAACTGACATTTTCGTGAATACTAATAAGTAGATTTACTCTAATTCGACAAAATTTTGTCACAACTTCCGAGCAGCAGTGACACAAATGAAACGCTTAAAAATTTGGAGTATTAAACTCAGTTAAATAAAAAAAATCGTGAAAGTAGCGGGCTTGTCGTTTTTCTGCCCTGTCGAATAGGATATAAAAGTGGCAACTCGTAGTGTTTTGGCCAATGATTAAATTACATACCTAATGTTGATATCTCCCATAACACTACTCCGTAAGCCCAGCTAAGAAGAAAAGAAAAATAGGAATGCTATAAAATTAAATTCTAAGTAATAAAAGTACAAATAAGAGTAGCCATTATTTTGGAAACATAAAAATAAACTTGCGCAAAATAAATACCTGTTATAAATCTCGCGTTCTGATTGGATGGGAGCGCGTGCATTATGAAAGCTTATAGCACGCAAGCGCACTTTCTATTTTGTCATGCGTATCCAAAATAACGCTTACTCTAATTTGTATTTTATGAAAAATAAAATAAAATAAAAAGCTGCTTGCTGTGCTGTGTAGTTATAAAGCACTTGGAGAAAGCGGAACACTCGACTAAACTGTCGAGAACCACTTCTCTCATGTTCTCCCAATCCCCGCGTGCTTCATAACTACACCAATAGCACACGTGGTCGTTTTCCATTTCCAAATTTATATATCTTACTTACACGTCACTCTCAGTGGTAAACACCTGATCATAGATCGCTTCTGGTGACATCCATTTGATGGGTAGTCTCCGCTGTACACGAGCATGATAGGCGCTCTCCTCGTACAGGTCACGTGTTAGTCCAAAGTCAGACACTTTGACTTGTTTGTTGTCAGCCACTAGGACATTACGAGCGGCGAGATCACGATGAACGAATCCTTTGCTGGACAGATATTCCTGGAAAATATGATACAAATTACCGTCTGAAAAAGTCTTCAATCTGAGAATGAGAATGTTGTCTAACAAATACATAGTTTCATTACAGAAAAAATGCCTTTGAAAATGGAAGTACGTTTATCATCATCGTATCACCATCGTAGCGCAATCATATCACGATTCCCGCCATGCAAATTTACGGTAACTCCATCAGAAATAGAGAGAATAATTTACTTGCACAGGACGTTTCTTCGCTGAAGTTTCCCCTCTCAATCCACACTATTGAGATACCATATCTAGAATATTTTGAACCATTTAATACTCGTGAACTCACCATGCAATGTTTTAACAGCTACCATCTTCTTTGGTCTGTTGTTCTTGATTAATTCTGGCGTTCCCATCAGCTTTGCCATGATAATTTGTTCTTCTTTAGGGGGTGGTTCTTGGTAGATGGCCTTGAACACCTTACCAAATGCTCCTTGTCCCAGTTCTTCCATGAATGTGATATATTTTGGATTCACCTCCCAAGGGTCACTTGGCTTGTCTTCTTGATCTTCTGTTTCCGCTTCCATATCTTTAGAAAATACAACTCTAGGAAAACAAGAGACATAAGAATTAATGAACGAGTGACACCTTCATTACACAGGGTAACCCCTTTCAGTTACAAGAAAGATTTAAAAAAAACTTGATTGCTGTACTTTTCGCAGTTGTAAAACACTTGGAGATTGGCTAAACCATCCGCTACGCGTTGTAGCACTCGCACAGGTTTTCTACTTCTTCGTACGAGTGCAGATTGTTAGAGCGGGACTGAGAAGCAATCGAGGGAGGGGGGTATTAATTCTTGTATACTTACACATGCTGTGGGTTTTCTCCATCTTTTGATTTTCTTCTTTTCTTTCTTCTTATGCAGCACACCACGACAAGTACGATGATGAGGACAAGAACAAGGGAACCAACACCAGTAGCTATTTTTGCTGAGAGGGGGAACGCCACCTCTGTAGGGTGGAAAAAAGTAATTGATATATAACATATCACACCACCACCACCGCCACCACAACCACCGCAACAAAACGACAACAGTGGCTGCCCTTGCTGAAAAGAGGACACGCGCTGTTTAGGATGGACAAAAATTAACATCATCAGCACCCACACCATCTCCAAGATCTAATCCTACCCTTGAGTATTGTTTCTTTCTAGCATTTGATTTACTGTGATAATTCATTTACCGTAATCACAAAAAACAAACTTACTCTTTGTGCTTTCAGTCGTGGCTGGAACACTTGCAATTGGAGGGGAAGCTGCGGTTGAACCATCAGAATTATTTAATAGTCGAATTGTATGTTTAGCAGGCAAGCAGGCAAGCAGGCAAGCAGGCAAGCAGGCAAGCAGGCAAGGCAAGCAGGCAAGCAGGCAAGCAGGCAAGCAGGCAAGCAGGCAAGCAGGCAAGCAGGCAAGCAGGCAAGCAGGCAAGCAGGCAAGCAGGCAAGCAGGCAAGCAGGCAAGCAGGCAAGCAGGCAGCAAGCAGGCAAGCAGGCAAGCAGGCAAGCAGGCAAGCTATAAACCAATCATACGTACTTTGATTTCTACACTCGATAGCAACATCTTGAGAATGCCCTTCAACATCGCAATTATGTATACCAAATCCATTATGTCGACAGTCCTCTAGAGGATTTTGGGCTCCTTTATCACAAACAACATTATCAAGCCATATTGGTAAATTTCCGGTTGGCGATTTAAGAGTTGAAACATCAATGTAAGTCGCAATTGGCTTCTTGTACCCTAGAGTTCGACACACGAGTTCAGAATTCACTTGCGTCCATTTGTCTCTGCAAATAGAGCCCCACGTGTCACCCACTTGTATCTCAACCCGACCAGCATTCGGCCTTTCAGGTCCGAGTCCTGCCAATCGAAGTTTAACTGTAAAATCATGATAGATAAGAGAAACTCAGTGACCAAAGTAACGATGCGATGGGAATCAGGAATGGCATTGCGGTAGTGCACTCGCATCTCATGTTTTGAATATCAGGTTCTATTCCTGGACACGGCGTTACATGTGAGCAGAATTATGGTAGGTATCTCCCTTGTTTCAAGGGTTTTTCTATGGTAGATGAGGCTGTAAGCCGTGTGGGATGGACTCGAAAATCGTATGAGAACATGCGTAATAGGTAAATTACGAGCCTTATATGAAACGACTGAAGATGAGGGCCAATGGACCTTTCACAACTTCAAGTTGCGTAAAATGAGCAAGCTCAAATAGAAAGTGTGGACAGCTGTTTCGGCCTGTATTGGGCCTCGTCAGCACGGTGTATCTAGCGAGCTGTAAGAATACCTCGAAAAAGTAGTACATGGTTTTCCTATGGGTTACCGGTTTTCCTCCCTCAAAGCACAGAAGAAACTATCAATTAAGCAGATCTACTCGCTTGTAATGGTGGGTAGGAGAGTTAAACCCACAAAAACAGTGGTGACAGGCTTCGTATTAGTAACGCACACCACCTGTCATTGAAAAAGGATACTTAACAACATCCTTACTTGGGTTATTCAGGCACAATGGTGGTTTGTCATTCCATGTTCCAAAAGGTAAACACCTCAACCTTTCTGGACCAACTAGTTGGAAACCCTCGTTACATTCAAACTTGCAAATTTCGTCTGGGTTTTTAAATGGTGATGCGCAGGTCGAAGAGCCTTGGAACGGTGAAGGTATAGGTGGACACTTGGCTTCTAAACATGAACAAAAAACAACGGTTAGTTGACCGACTGACCGACTGAACCATTAAAGGAAGGAAGGAAGGAAGCAAGGAAGGAAGCAAGGAAGGAAGCAAGGAAGGAAGCAAGGAAGGAAGCAAGGAAGGAAGCAAGGAAGGAAGCAATGAAGCAAGCAAGGAAGGAAGCAAGCAAGCAATGAAGCAAGCAAGCAATGAAGCAAGCAAGCAATGAAGCAAGCAAGCAATGAAGCAAGCAAGCAAGCAAGCAAGCAAGCAAGCAAGCAAGCAAGCAAGCAAGCAAGCAAGCAAGCAAGCAAGCAAGCACACACTGAATGACAACGAAATAAAAAAAGCAACAACAACAACAACAACAAAACAACAACAACAACAACAAAATTAGAATCACTTACCATTTTTTCCACAGTTGGCATCAGACAAGAATTCAATTTCGTCAATGGCTATGTCACCTTTTGGACCTATACCGACAACACCATGTATTGTGATCTGGAATGCAATCAAGACTTATTGAGTAAACGAATTAATAGACAAATAAATGATATAACTTCTACTGCAGTTATAATAACCTTGGTTTGTGCAGCCGGAAAGAGCCTTCCTGTTGCTTTCATCCACCGATTACCCTGAGGTCCGCTCAAAGTGAATATAGGTCTGTTCTCTTGGAACACCATCAAGGTCTCAATATCCCTTCCAAACATGAAGTACTTAAAACTAAAGCATTTTGGCCCTCCGGCTATAGTGTTTAGTCCCTCCAGCTTCAGGACAGCTTTCTTGCCAAGGTTCTTATCCGATGACTCAATAAATAGATAATTTCCTAGAAAACAACGAAAAAATTCCTTATAAGTGATAAATGACTTTCCGGGAAAATAACAAAGCCATAAAGATTCATCGTGTATCATATTTGAGTAGTTGAGGAGTAGTAAACATGCGGTAATTACTTATAGCACGCACACAGTACAATATGCCGTTACGTTGAAATGGCTTTCCATAAGAATGGTTATCGTATATGAGTGGGAAACATACTGTACTGACTTACAGCACGTACACGGTACGACATGCCGTAACATCGTAATGGCTTCCCATAAGAATGGTTATCGCATGAGTGGGAAACATACTGTACTGACTTACAGCATGTACACAGTACGACATGCCGTAACATCGTAATGGCTTCCCATAAGAATGGTTATCGCATGAGTGGGAAACATACTGTACTGACTTACAGCACGTACACGGTACGACATGCCGTAACCTTGAAATGGCTTGCCATAAGAATATGGTTATCGTATATGAGTGGGAAACATGCGGTACTGACTTCAGCACATACACGCTACGACATGCCGTAACATTGAAATGGCTTGCCATAAGAATATGGTTATCGTATATGAGTGGGAAACATGCGGTACTGACTTACAGCACATACGCGGTTCGACATACACCAGTAACACTAAAATGGCTTCCCATTGTCTTCTAGTAATTCACCCAGCCACAAGGCCTAGTTACGGCTACAGTAAGATACGTTACGAGGGCTAGAGTACGAATATACAAATTTGTATTTTTTTCCACTCATCACGAAAACTGCTAGAGTAACTTTCATAATCAATACTTGATATCGCTATTGTATATTATCTTTTAACTTGCGACTCCCAAAGGAGTTAAACCATATTTATATAAGAAAGAATTCCAAGAGGATTCTGGCGATAAATAGTGGTAAATATCGAGACGTAATAAGCCAGATGAACAAAATAAATTTCTTTTGAAAAACAACAACAACAACAACACCAACAAAAAAAAAGAAACAAAAAAAAAACAAAACAACAAAACAACAACAAAAGACAAAAAAAAAAAAGAAAAGAAAAAGAAAAAGAAAAAAAAAAAAAAAAAGAAAAAAAGAAAAAGAAAAAGAAAAAGAAAAAGAAAAAGAAAAAGAAAAAACAACTCGTCATTGCTAATCACCACTGCAAGTACAACAGTGGCGCAGCTCAACAGAGTCGAAAGCTCCGAGTCGAAAAACGGGTTTGTAAACTCCGGGGTATCAGTACGTTATTGTAGCTAGGTGTATATTGGTTTACCTCCATCACTTCCTGCGTTTGGACCAGTGTCTCGATCAGGAGTGGGACCTCCCCGAACTAACCAATCAAAATCGTCCAGCCTTTCCTGTTTCCATGCGCAGAGAGTACCAGAGTTAAAATCACAGTCACCTTGTTGCAAAAGAGCAAGAGTGTTAGTTTTGGTACCTTTCTATTGACTTCCTTTCAATTGCTTTCTTATTTCTTCTGTATTTGCATATTAGTGGGTTACCTGTGTCCATACCTGGCCGAGAAAAACTAAACATCGTCAACAGGGGGCCCAAAATTAACCAACGAAAATACAGAAAGAGAAATGTTTGCGGAAAAGGGGAAAGTTATGGCACATTCAGCCAAAGATGAGCACCAAGTTTACCAAAAAGGGTTTCATATGAGACATATAACGCAATGAGCAGCGGGCACACACTATAATGGCCATTAAATACGGCCATTTTTGATTATTAGAGTAAACAGTCCGATTATCTTAGCTTTTTAAATAAAAGATCACACCACGCAGTTAAAATCGTGTCCCTAGTATACTTACCATTGAGGGAAGCAGGTTCACCGAGTTTCATTGATATCGCAACAAATAGCACGAGTAGAGTTGCTCCTTGGGGGGTTAATCGTGTAGTCATATCAACAGGGCAATCTTGTACCTAAAATTCAAGGTACAGCGATTTTCTTTAATCCGTGAAACAACGATGACTATTAGTCAGCACTAGTTCACCAAAGGGGTTCTATTGGGGAAATGAAAAGAAATTCGATTCTTTGCAACTGTCGGGCGAATTCTCGATTTTTACAGACAGTCGCTCTTAATAAATACGAGCTCACTCAGAGTTAGTTCAGTTGAAGTGTTATGTAGCAGTCGTCATTGTTCATTCAGAAGAGTGGTCGCCAGTTCAGTCCAGTCCAGTCCAGTCCAGTCCAGTCCAGTCCAATCTGGTCAGTTCAAAGTCCAACATCATGCAACATACTTGTAACCAAGCTGAAGTGAATAAATCCGTATCAAGAAGAAAGTTAAGTCTCTGTTCTTGAACAAGATCTGTGTCCGTAGGGAAAGTAACACTCCCCCAAGCATAGCCGGGTTCGGTCTTTAAGATAAACAAGCCTGTTGAGCGTAGAGCGTAGCCAACCCACACATTAACCATTAGACATTTTACGTAATACTGTAATGACGCACACAGGGGAAGAGAAAGTATTCGATGACGACACGATGACACGATAGATAATTGGATGTTGAAGGAATACAAAATAAACTATTCAAAGGCCTTTGGCCTAAAATCATCTATTAATGATCAATAAAGAATAGGATAAAGTTAAAATTACTTAACAAATTAGGAAAAAATTGAGAAATAAAAAAAATCTGATGAATTATTGTGATAAAATAATTTATCATAAATTGTACACATTACATTTGTCTGACTTTTTAAATAGGAAATTGAAAATCTTGTGCAATAGATATTAAATCAGTTGTATTGCTATTCCTTAGTGTTTGGAGATAAGATCTACTGTTACATAATTGTCGTAATTATTTTAGAATAATATTACAAAATGTATTGATTATTGAATCGTAACTACCCACCGTCTTGCATGAGCCGTGAACTATTTCAGTATATGCGTTTTTTTAGTTGGTGTTATTCCTAATGTTAACCGTTAAGTCTTGATAGCTAAAGATCACAGCACTGGCACTAGGTTAAAAAGAAGGATTTTTAACTGAAGTAGAGAGAAAACGAGCGATTTTGAGAATACTTCAAGCCATTAAAATGCATCAGCGTCGCCAAACACTTAGCTAAACTTCGGTGAACATTACGAAAAACAAAACAAAAACAAAAGACAAGCAATGAATAAAGGGGAAAAAATCAAATAAAAATTGTATATTCTTTACTAAGTATTAAAGTATTTAGTATTTATAATTCACTTACCTAAAAATGTTAAAACTTCGCTTGTAGCTTGTCGTCACTGCAATGTTTTATCCAACTCTCGAAGCTGTAAGTCTTTGAAACTAAGTCTGCCAGTGTACCAGTGTTTGTTAGTTATAAAAATCAAACAAAAATGGTGTATTTAAGTCAAAAAAATCAGCTCTATTGTATTTTAAATAAAGGTTTCTTCGTGTTAAAATTGAACCTTGATGAAACTTGGACGAAAGGCGGTTTTATCTATTCTAATTTTTGCCTCTTATAAACAGTGATGTCACAATAAGGACTGTTTACACTGTTCATGAGAACTAACCCATGACGAACATGCATTGATAATTTAAAGCTCAGTGGTTCATACGAATTCTTTCTATGAAAAACTATGAACGTCACTCAATCTTATTGTCTAGGTTATTATGTATAACCTTGACCTTTTTAAAACGGAATAATTTGGTGATATAATGATAAGAAAACGACCAGAATCGCACCGTTTTGTGTTGTAATGGCAATGCATGCAGCTGTTTATCTTCTACGGTTGAAATACGCCGAAAAAAACACCGACTTTTGAAAGTTCATTAGAAGTAAAAACTTATTTTAACACCTCTCTCTTTTTTAAATCTGAATTATAAAAATGAAAGAGACAAAGACAGAGGAACTTTTCTTGGGATGAAGTACATTGTTTTGAAAATCCCATTGGTTGCAGTCAGGATTCAATGATTATGTTACTTTACTTACTTTACTTTGATAGTTTTCAGTCAAAAATCAATACAGTTACAACTAAGGAAAACCTGTAAACAGGAAGATAGTTCCCTTAAAAGACGAGGCTCCCTTAAAAATGTATTGTCTCTGAATTGAGTGTCTGAATTAAGATAAAATTATAAGACGTTTCGGCTAATTTTTAATTCTGTACCTGCTTTTGTTGCTTCGTTTCTTCCTTGCCACTTTTGTTTTTTCTCTTATAAAAAATACGTAAGTATCGCTTTGTATTTGGGAGAATTATATTTAGTCCCTTGAGCAGCTAGACTAGGCTAGACTATGTAGACGAACGAACGCATATTGTATATTTAAGGTTTCACATCCGAGTTGAAATGGTGCGTGATCCAAGTACAACTGATATTCATAAAAAATAGTTTTGAAATAAGAGAAAATATTTTAATTAGAGGCTCAAGTGAACTGATTATTATTTCCCCAGGAAACTTGTCAATGCTCACTAAAATGAAAATGGCCGATGGATATCGAAATATTGCCTCCAATGAAGAGACACTTATAGGAATTAATATTTTCACCCAATCAGCTTTCAAGGTTTTGATATCGATCTCAGTTTAACGAGATTGCTTCCAAGATATTTTGTAGACATTTCAAAAATGTCTTCCGGACTCTGTCGCCCAAGTAGATCATATCCTGTACTTGGTTTTGATAACGATCTAAAACATTCATCGATAATCACATTCGCTAAAGGGTTTATTCTTGTTAATGGGGTTATAAACGTACAACATCATTGCCATGAATAACCACGATAATACCAAACATGCACCTGCGTATGGGCAGTAGAAGCAATAGTAGCATCAGCAATGATATCAATAGCATCAATGAACATGAAATAACAGAATTAACAACGTGACATCGTCGTTGTTGTCGAAAACTATGATACACTGCAACAACAACAACATTAGAGTTGCAAAAGTACAGCAGCAGCAGCAGCAGCAGCAGCAGCAACATTTGAATTGAAACAACTATGGTGGCATCATCGTATTTCCTCAACAAATCATTACACAACGACAAAGCAGATGCAACAGCAGCAGTAGAAGCAAGAACGGTTGCATCATTGCACACTGTAGCAGTTAATTGGATGTAAGAATCTGCTAGGAGCGTGCAGCACACAAGCATTTTTTCGTACTAAACTCCCTTGAATTTTTCGAAAATATACTTAAATACACGCATGCGCAAACATTATATATTTTTATCACGTGACTTGGCCGCTGACCAAGCATAAATGTTTGATTAAACATCTGGAAGCGAAGATGGCGAGCTGTCTTCATCTGAGACCGCGCTGTTAAATGAAGGTACCAGGTAATAGTCTTTGTCGTTGTCCAGATTACTGAAGTCCAGGTATGGATTATCTTCCTGGAGAAGGTCTTCAAATTGTTGACGAAGGTCAGTGAACTTTGGACGCTCACTTGGGTTTTCTTGCCAACATTGTAACATTATTTGGTAACTTTGAACGAAAAAAAAAGGGAAAAAGTCAGAATGGCATGGCGGTAAACTAACGTTTGCCTCTCACTTCCAAAAGGAAAAGAAAAAGAGAAAGAAATAAGCTTCACAGATTTACTTGGCTTCCTTCCTTCCCGGACACATATAAATTAATCTGTTTTTCGTGATTGTCTGTTATGAGGCCGGTTTAGACGGTACGATTTTCGCCTACAACTATCGTATACAACACGCTCGCGCCATACTACAACTCGAGACGTAGCGTGTAAATCAAGCCTACAATTCGCCTACGACAGACGCGAGCATGTTCTATACGATAGTTGTAGGCGAAAATCGTACCGTCTAAACCGGCCTATAGGGGTTTTAATACTATCAAGATGCATGGCCTAAAAATGAGGTTCGCATTTCTCATTTAAGTTGTTCAGGCCCAGACCCCCCAAACCACCCCTAGATCCGCCCTTTACCTCTGCGTTTATAAATAATTAATTATAATACTTACATTTCATCTGAGCACATGTCAGGCTTTTCCATTCTATAGCCACTACGTAATTCTCTAAAGAGATCTTTATTAGACATGGAAGGATATGGTGCTCCTCCTTAGATCAAAATATGTGGTAAAAAATTCAATCCAAGTTTATAATAGTATGGAGAAAAATAACCGTACTGTATACACCAAAAGAACGAAAATGTTAGGGATGACTTACCTAACGTGGATATTTCCCACAACGTTATGCCGTACGACCATCTGAAAATTTAAACCGACTTTAGAAAATTTGCTACCATGGAACTACTATCCAAATGATCGAATCGCCATCGAGGAACAATGAATAAGAAACGTTAAGGAAATAAAGTGTTGAGACCTTTCTTCTGTCGCCTCGATCATCGATAGAAAACCAAAAGGTATCTTGGATTTTTGAGAAATAATTAAATGAGAAATCTCCCTTTTTAACTAATTTGTAGTACTTTATGATTTTTTTTTAAAAATGAGAAAAAAAGAACTGCGCACAGTGCCAAATCGACGAAAACACGATGCATTATTGAACGCAATATCTATTCCTGTGCAGATTGTACTATTGCTGAAGTAGGATCGTTTTCTACTTTAGCAACATTGCGTGTAACGAATCGCGTCATGTGTCATGGCTCGCAACATCAATTGACTGCAACATTGCGCGCAATGATCAGTACCCCGTGTGACTCTCCGTTGCCTATAAAGAACATTTCGCTCTGCAACTTGCAACGCACGTTATGCTGCGCGACAAACTGCACGATTCTGTCACTCATTGTTTTGCTGGCGTTTCATTTTCAGGTTGCAAAAAGCATAAGATTGGAAACAAATGTGAATTTTGGCACTTCGTGTCCTGACAGTTTTGTGGTATTCCGATACGAGGGTTGCACTTGCTTTCAATTCTCTAGCCATGTTTAATTTAGTTTGTAAAGGCTCAAAATAAACCAAACCGAAAGTGTCTCTCAAGAAGAAATTTATCTGATTGCTTATTTTAGATTATCAATGTAAATACGAACGTCATAGGAAAAAACAAGGATATCCCTGAAACCAAAATGTATAGCAAATGTCTTGAACATCACACACTTACACGTCACTCTCCGTTGTAAACACCTGATCATAAAGCGCTTCTGGTGACATCCATTTGATGGGTAGTCTCCGCTGTACACGAGCATGGTAGACGCTTTCCTCGTACAGGTCACGTGTTAATCCAAAGTCAGACACTTTGACTTGTTTGTTGTCAGCCACTAGGACATTACGTGCGGCGAGATCACGATGAACAAATCCTTTGCTGGAAAGATATTCCTGGAAATTCGTATAAGATGGTTGTGATTTAAACTTATATGGAATGGTGTACCAAACATCCATCCGTGCATCCGTGCATCCGTGCATCCGTGCATCCGTGCATCCGTGCATCCGTGCATCCGTGCATCCGTGCATCCGTGCATCCGTGCATCCGTGCATCCATCCATTATTTATATTTATCTCACCATGCCTGCTGCTATCTGGTAGGCAAAGGACAGCAGGTCTTTTGGCAGCAGACCATCGACTTCCTTCTTCACGTCCTCTGTCATTCTTGGAGCGTTTACATAGCGAGACTGCATCTATTGAAAGTAACAATAAATTCCTAAGAAAATACAAAATAACAAGATTATGCGTCCAGAGTTTCTCTCGGGGTCTTCCACTTTTCCACCTTTCCCGAAAAGAAACAAAAAAAAAAAAACAAAAAAAAAAAACGAAAAAAAAAAAATCAACTTTTAAATTTCAATTGAATTCGGTGGAACCGCTGTTAATCCCATTATTTTTTAACTTTTTTTACCTCTGTTTCAGGAGCAGCATTCAGGACAGCTTTCACGTGTAAATACGCAGGCGCAGTTGCTTTGCCCTCAAAACCGCTGACCTGTTAAACAGCAGATGGAAAACATTTTAAATATACCTCTTTACCCTGGGCGTAATGTTTTCCCATTTTAGACCACGTGTCTTTCTCTCGAGAATAAGATTCTTAGTTTGAGCTGTATCCATTTTCATGTGTCTTTTCATGTACAACCGTTAAACGAAAAAATGATACTCTACGGAATGACACGTGGTCTGAAATGGGCCCAAGGTAAAAGAGGCTTATTAATTTCGCCACATTTTGAGGATAGTTGCTTGTGATATATAACTAAAACCACTTACCCTATGTCTGTTAGTTCTCAAGTACTTTAGCAAATCTCCCTTCGGCAAGAACTCCACTACAAGAAAGTTTGGTTCACTCGTGGTACAGCAGAACAGAAAGTTGACGATATTCCGATGAGAACCAAGTTTCTTCATGAGGTTGATTTCTTTCAGGAGCTCTTGCTTTTCACCTGAATCTGCCGTATCTAAGGAAAGAAGAAATAAATGTGGAAAAATACTAGTACTAAAAAAAGCAATTCAGATCTACCCATGTAGCGGAGATTAGACACAGCGGAGTTCATTGTCTCATTACGCAATACAAAAACGACATACGCACCGTGCAACGTCTTGGCCGCGACTATAAGTTCATTCGTTCTTTCCCTAATTGGCTTGAAATATATCGTTTTTAGCTTTGCTTTTACTCTCTCCTCGTCTTCCGGTATCTTTAAGATTGCCTTGTACACTTTACCAAATGCTCCTTTTCCGAGTTCTTCCAGGAATATCACGTGCTTAGAATCCACTTCCCATTCATCTTTCATCTCGATGACTGGCTTTGGTTCGTCATCTTTCATCCTTTTTGGTCTGCTGTGAAATAGACCCCCTTCGCTCGGGCGTAATGTTTTCCCATTCGAGACCATTAAGAATAAAGGCGCGATTACACGGAGCAATTTTCTATGCAACTTGTGTCCTCGCAACAGCGTTGCGACACAAGTTGCATGAGTGTTTACACAATGCAACGGAGACGCAAACAATTGCTGCAGCTTGTCTCGCAATTTGATTTAGATTCTTTGTTCTTAAGTAACTTCAAGGAGAGCTTTTAATAAGATTATCCACCCCCCCCCCCACCCCTTGTAAAATACTGGGTCCATCCCTGAATACTGCTAGCTAAATAAAATAGAATACGCCTCTTCAGCTTCAGCGTGATGTTTTCTCATGCAAGACCCCGTGTCATTCTCTTGAGAACAAGATTCTTTGTTTGAGTTGCATCCATATTCAATGATACTCAAGAAAATGACACGAGGTCTGAAAGGAGAAATTGTTACACCCAAGGTAAAGGTGTTTCTTCACCAGAGTTTCGTGCTATGTGTACTTACTTTCTTCTCATATCTTCTGGATTACGATTCCTTCTTTTATATGGACTTAGAGCAAAAACCACCACGACACAGAAAACAAGAATGAAGATTCCAACACCAAGACCAGCTTTCGCGGCAGCATCGAGCTCTAAGAGAGGTAAATAATTTAAAGATTAACATCTCGAGCCTCGCTCTTTAACTAGTGTCCTACTTCGAACAGATTTGATATGATTTTGAAAAACGGACTTGCTGTGCCGTGCCGTGCCGTGCCGTGCCGTGCCGTGCCGTGCCGGTAACAAGCATTTTGATTAGATAAACAATGATCTTGCGCGTTGTGATTGTTTTAAAGTATGTCTTCAACGCTGCAGGCGTGAGCTGTTTGAATGTTCTGCTCAGGAATTGCTACTGTGTTCGGAAATGCTCAAGGGAGAACCAAACTTTGCATGACTGCGCAACAACATTAAAAGAGCGGGAGACCTGTACTTACTTTTAGATTGGTCTTTGTCTGTGTTGGTTGTGTTGGGTGCGACGGTAGTTGAATTGACTTCAAATGTCGAAAACAAAAACAAACAAACAAAACCAGTAATATTAAGGAAAAAAAAACTTATTTACTCTGGAATAACTAGATCTCTAGCTTTTCTGATAAAAAGAGAAATACGTATAGCAGGAGCCCTGTACTTACTTTTAGATTGATCTTTGCTTGTGTTAGTTTTGTTGGGTCTGACGGTAGTTGAATTGACTTCAAATGTCGAAAACAAAACAAATAAACAAAAAAAGTAACATTAAAAGAAAAAAAAAAAAAAAAAACACAACAAGATCTGTAGCTTTTCTGATAAACAAAGAAATACGTATACTGCTCAATTATTAGAGGGTTATCAGTCGGCTTTAAGAATCTGATACGGCTGTGTATTTTTACGAATCACGGAGTATTTTGGCGAACCTTTAGGCGATCATCATCAGTACCATCATGTATCAGTCATAAAAAAACCATTATCATCATGTATCAACATCATTATTATGTATCTTTATCATCACCATCATGCATGTATTCTTATCCGCATAAGAATCATCCTCATCTATAATTTTCATCTTCATCATGATGTTCATGCATCAATGGAATCATTAGTACTATTATGTATTACCATCAACATATACAATTATCTTCGTCATCATATTCTTGGGGTGTATGTTACATCATAGCCGCCATCTTGGTTGTCGATAACAAAGCATTCCTCATTAGCTTCTCTTGTTAGATCAACCAACGTGGCGGCTGTTTCTTTTCTATCTACACTTCAATGGAATTTGAGTCATGTGGTGCTTTATTCCAAGAATTGTATCAGTATCACCATGCATAATGATCATCATTATAATCACAACTCACCGTTCTCCTGACAACAAGCACCAGCATAACCAGGATAGCAGATGCAATACCCAACCGCGGGTAATCCTCTTGCACCACAAACATGTACGTTACAGCTTTTAGTTTCGCTAAATCTATATTGACAGTATCCCCCACACTTTTCTTTGACTACTCTATATCTTGTACGGTAGGTTATTCCTGCATATCCACAGCTAGTTGAACACTTAGTCCATGGGGACCACAGGCTTACTCGACAGTACCGAAGGATGCAACCGCTACCGCCACCGCTACCCTGAAACCCGGCGCTCCTCGTTGATGTGATAGTGAAGACCATTAGAAACATCACGATGTTGTCTAGCATGGTACACCTTCAATACAAAAATCCTTCTTGCTGATTCTGCTTATTTCCACGGTTTTTTCCCGATACACACCTCATTCTATAAATCTTACCTCTCAGTACTTCCAAACTTAGTCAACCTTTCAATTTTTGGTTATTTCGACTTAGCTCTTGAATCAGCAATTGCTAGCACAGCTGAATTCATGGACTTAGACGTGCATTCGTTGGTAGAAAAGAGAGATGAGTTGGATTGAACTGTCTAAGCCAATTTGATTTTGAAAACTTAATATATTCAAAAACTAGCGGGAGCTCTCATAATGGCTACAAATAATCCAATCAGAGGCTGTAAATAACAAAGGAATGAAATAAGAACCTGATAAAGTGTGAACCCAAAAGAGAATGTAGTATTTGTCTCAAGCTCCCAGTAGACTGCATTTTTAGAACGTGGTCTACACCAATTTGCGCATGCTGTATATATATCAAGAAGTTCAGTGACGAAGCAAAAAATCTTTTGATGCAAAAAAAAAAAAAAAAAAAAAAAAAAAATCCAGGGAAGCCATGGATTTTAAAAGGACTAGTCCATTTAAGATCCACGGGGAAAAAAAATGAAAAAGTTTTCAACAAAATCGATGTTATATTTTTTTAGCGGAAAAGCATAGCAAGCTTCTGGAAAAAAAGCTTGCAAATCCAAATTGTCATATTTGCGCGACTCGCCAACCAGACCGCAATTTTGTTCAAGCATCCTAAATATGTTTTTCAAGTTTTTTTACTCCTCCATTTCGCCCATGATCTGCACGTTAAGAATAATAATGAGTAATTATTATTCCAACATTTCTTTCAAATCGATTCGGCTTCTGCCCCAGCCTACCCCCCTTGGTCTCGTCTTGTCTGTTGTCGTTCCATATACATAGGGTCACGTGCTCATGTGCTGGGTCGTAACACCATGGCGTGTTGTATTCTGTCCCGTAGCTTGATCACTCGTCGTTTGATTCCATCTTTAAGCAGGAATGCTTCTTCGTTTTTCAAAGACGACTACACTCCTCCTAAGCTAAGCTTCGTATCTCCAGAAAACAGTGTTCAGTATGATCATAGTATTACGAATCCGGATACCTTCTGGGGGCAACTTGGCGCTACCCACTTGCATTGGAAGAAGCCATTTGATACAGTCAGCGACTGTAATATGTACGAAGGACAGCATCGCTGGTTTTTGGGAGGGAAAATTAACGTTGCAGGTAAAAAAAATGCAGTTATTTTGACTTCTAGTACATATTTTGAGTCTGTTATTCCTAAGAATTCACACTTGAAAAACGTGTACGTACTTGGTGTATTGTATTACAGGTCACGCACATGTGTAAAGGCAAAGGTGGCTGTGCTTTTTTCGTCATTTAGGGAAGCTATACAGTATTATATACTTCGATTAATACATATTTAAGGTCTTTTCTCTGTATATTAACGCCCTGTTGTTTATATTTATTAATTGATGCCTTTTGAATTCCATTTCGAGTCGATTTCGAAAGGTAAACAAACGAGTGGCGAATGTACAAATTTCATTAATCAGGGAGGGGTAGTTAAGGTGCCTATAACGCCTAACTCAATATTTTCAGTATTGAATCTGCATGAAGTGAAAAGTTAAATGGTAAAATTTTCATATGATTTGAGTGATGCATCTTGAAGATATCAAGGTTTATACATCCAATATGCTAATGATGTGATGTCATTATAGAAATTTGGGTTTATTTGTCATCATTTGTAAATTGAAACACTGATTATTACGAGAAAACAAATTTGCAATAAACTTTCTTTAAACCATGAGTAAGACATTTATGGTTTATACAGGACGTTTTACTGCCCCAGAAAATGGTTGTACATTTAATCATGCCTATAATGACATCACACTCATTAACATATTGGAAATAGTCAAAGACATTTTAAAAAAATCATCTATTGTAACTTGATATCTCTACTACCAGAATCCTCTTCAATTTCTTTTTGTTATTCAAATGTTTTAACTCCTTTGGGAGGTGCAAGATAATGGTGTCAGTTATAATTAGGCAAATATAAGGATTATTATGAAAAGGATTCTGGACAGTGTAGCATTTAACCATGCAGTCTGGAAAGTCTTGCAAATGGCAAGAAAAGAAAAGAGGGGCAAACTTTGACTTCCAACAAATGGTACACACGTCTACTGGAAGAACCAAAACCAATAGAAAACTTAATTTAATTGATTTTCCTGGAACTTTTCCAAATTTTCTTTCTCTTATATATTAGATATCAGAGTAACTGTTTTTTGGGATGCCAGTTGTGAGCATGCATGAATCTCATAAAGCAAGCATGCATTCTGACCCAAACCAATCAGAAAGCAAGATTTATAACTGTTATATTGTAATGGGCTGCAGCTTTATATATTTATGTTTTAATTGTTATAGAGAACTGTGTTGACCAACACATGAGATCCATTCCAAACCAAAGTGCTTTAATCTGGGAAAAAGACGAACCTGGTGATGTAGAACATGTTTCATATATGTGAGTTTATTAATTTTCAATAACAATCTTTTTTATTCAAATTTATATATTTTGTATGTTGTCTCTTAATTTAGCTTTTTATGCTGTGTTGCTGAGACATGAACTTGTGTTGAGAGTTTGATAAAAATCCCCCGAGCTCAAATTTTATCGATATGCGCGTATGCTAAAAAATGTCTGGGCTGCTGATCAAATTCAAGGAATGTCTGAATTCACAAATTGAATTCAGCATATTATGATTTGCATGTGTCAACTACCACTACAACACCCTTGATGCCTCTAGTTCAAAGGCGCTATATCGATATTGGCAATTCCTGATGACTTGAGTATCAATTGTCTGTTGTTTCAGTTCACAATCCTGTAAACTACGCTCTTAGCTAATGATTAGTTCAAAATAAAGCCACTTTATCTATTTTTAAACCAAAAAGAAATTAACTTGTGTTTTGTCCATTCCAGACAACTGTATGAGATGGTCAATCGCCTGGCCAACATGTTGAAGAGTCATGGTGTCAAGAAGGGAGATATTGTTTGTATCTATATGCCCGTTTCCCCTCTTGCTGTTGCCGCAATGCTGGCTTGTGCAAGGATTGGTGCTCCTCATAGGTATATTTTGTAATATTTGTCTGTTATAATGTTTCTATCTTTTATATATTACCCAATGCATTTGTTATGATAATTTATAATGAGACCAAATAACGAAGCTCTTGTGCGGTTTAAAAAGTAAAAAAGTAAAGTACCTATATTTAACGTCGGTAGTTCCTTCAGTTGAAATTCAATTGCTATCAATGGAAGCCAACGGTGCGCACTATACCCCCTCTCACCATCAATGCTCTGTTATAAGAGTATTTAAAGCTGAAGCTACATGGATTAGAGATCGTCGAAACAGACGTGGAAATCCTAAGGATCGAACCATGGACCTCAAGCTCCAAAGTTCGTGCACTAACCAACTGAACTACGCCTCTTGACTTCTATCAATCAAAATTTTCCAATAGCTTTGCTTTAGTTACATCTTAACATTGCAGGGCCATAGCCAGACCCCAATTGTTTACTGAGGCAAACGAACAGCAAAAGGGGCACAGGAACATGTGACCTGAAAAATTTAGCTCATAGTGATTATATGAAACCTCATTCATGCATTCAAGTGTATCCTGAACTTCAAGTGATTTGTCATACAAATCTTTGTTTCAGTGTGGTGTTTGCAGGCTTCAGCGCAGATGCATTATCAAGTAGAATTAATGATGGTGGGTTTTGCCGATCTATGCGGATCAATGGCTTTCTTTCAATCAATAACAATCTTAGTTGGATTTCTAAATACTAAGAAATTTTGTTTAATTATGTCACATGTAGCTCAAGCTTCTACAGTTATAACAGCTGACCAGATCGTACGTGGAGGAAGAATCAGTGAACTAAAAAGAGTCGTAGATGATGCTGTGTCAAAAAGTCCTTGTGTTGAGAGAGTGTTTGTCATGAAACGCACAGGTGGAGATGTACCGATGGGGAAGAAAGACATTCCTCTTGAAGAGGTAAGTCAGCTTAATAACAGCAACAATGATTAATAGCAGCAGCAACAACAGCTAGCAGTAGCAACAGCAGCAGCAACAGCTACTGTAGCAGCAATAGCAGCAGCAGCAGCAGCATCAACAACAGCAGCAGCTGCAGTAGCGACAACAACAACACGAACAAAAGCAATAACACATTTAGCGGTATTTTATAAGTGAAGTGCCACAGCTTGTTTTCAGTATTGTAATGGTTGTTTTCCAGGCCATGGCTGAACATGATGTTGAGTGTGAGGCTGAGTCTATGGACAGTGAAGACCCTTTGTTTCTTCTCTACACGTCGGGTAGTACAGGACAACCCAAGGGAATCCTGCACACACAAGCTGGGTATCTACTATATGCTAAAATGACCATGAAGGTTAGTAATACTCCTCTTTATCTTGGGCATAATTTAACAATTCCAGACCATGTGTCTTTCTCTTGAGAACTATAACATTCTTTGTTTGAGTTGTATCCATATTCATGTTTCTTCTTATGCGCAATTGTTAAACAAAGAAATGTTACTCTAGGGAATGACACATGGTCTGACATGGGTAAACATTAGACCCAAGCTAAATAGGTATATTATAACTCTTTTAAGGTATTTTTGTTGCAAGTCAAAGTCTGGCCTTTGCGGTTTGCAAACGATGCCGAATAGTGTGGTCCATGCGACACCTATTAATGCATGCTCACTCGTTAGTATGTAGTATTTTGTCTATGATTTTCTTTTTACTTTGTAGCATTGCTTTGATTACAAACCCGGGGACATATTCGGCTGCGTAGCAGACATTGGTTGGATCACTGGCCACTCCTATGTCGTCTATGGTCCCTTAGCTAATGGGGCTACTTCTGTACTGTTTGAGAGCACCCCGACATATCCAGACCCGGGACGTTATTGGGACATGGTCCAACGACTAAAAATTAACCAGTTTTATGGATCACCAACAGCTATCAGGCTGTTGTTGAAATCAGGAGATTCTTATGTGACAAAGTATGATAGATCGTCTTTACGAGTGCTGGGAACAGGTATGATATAGATAATAGAGTGCAAACCATATATAATGAAATTGCACCAAAACTAAATAGCACTAAACACATCTATTTCTTTTGTTTTTCGATTGTTTCATTGGGCTATTTTGTACTAATTAGTTAGTACTATTTCATCGATCTATCCCACAATCCAAAAACAGCCAAGTTCAAATAAATTCTTCAGAAACGTTAGAATCAAATATAAACGAGACCTATTTTAATTTTTTTCCCATCAGTTGGTGAGCCGATTAATGACGAGGCTTGGCACTGGTATAATGACGTAGTGGGAGAGAAGAGATGTACCATAGTGGACACATGGTGGCAGACTGGTAAGCTGAATATCACCCTGATCATGACTGGCTTAGGGACCCACCACATTATCCTGACCACGCATACTTTTGTCCACCTTAGATCCGACCATTGCTATCAATACAGTAACTCCCACTTTTGAGTCTTTGATCGACTTTCTTTTTTTAATAGAAACTGGAGGAATTCTCATCTCCCCGCGACCATCTCCCAGTGAACATCCAATAAAACCTGAGTTTCCAATGCGACCCTTCTTTGGAGTTGACCCAGTGTTGGTAGATGAGAAGGTGGGTGTTGGAATTACAATTATATCTTGGAATCTCTTATAGTAGGCTGTAAAATTGTGGCTTATTACATTGAAGTGGCTTTCTGGACACTGAAGTGGCTTTCTGGGCGCTGAAGTGGCTTTCTGGGCACTGAATTGGCTTTCTGGGCATTGAAGTGGCTTCTCTTTCACATTATATCCAATAACTTTTGATTCTTGTTTTTTTTTTTATATCAAGGGAAAGGAAATCAAAGGTAATAATGTAAGCGGTGCCTTGTGCTTCCGTTCATCCACTCCTGGCATGTGCAGAAACATCTATGGTCACCATGACAGATACCTCGATACATACTACCGTCCCTACCCCGGTAAGTCAATTTTAAAATCCTTCTCGGAAAATAGGGTCATTGAACGTTACATTGAAACGGGAGAAGTTTGGAGTAATAGGGCAGGGCGGGGGGGGGGGGGGGGGGGCACCATTGTAGTTGAGTAGCAAGCTCTCACCCCCTATCCCACTCCGTCCCACCGTTCAAGTCTCATGTACTGTGTATTTATATTTTCCAAAGGTTACTACTTCACTGGAGATGGCGCACTTCGCGATAAAGACGGCCACTATAGGATCACGGGAAGGATGGATGACGTCATTAATGTCAGTGGGAAAAGACTGGGAACTGCAGAAGTCGAGGACGCGATGGTAAGACTTGATGTTTGAGAATTTCAATCTCTTGCTGGTTGGTGGTAGTTTGTTTTTCCTTTTCAAAGCACAAGTTCGCTTTTCCCTGAAAAAAAGTTAGTAAGACAGGACTTTGTTCTCCGTCCATACATTGATGTTTAAAGGAAAGGAAAAGTAGCCTTTCTAGATCTCATTTTCTTTTACATTTCCACCTTATTTCTCTACCAATCCCTCACCCTGACCCTTGGAACCCCTAATATCCGAGCGCCAACAAGAACTTTACCATAAAAACTTTGCGTCCCTCGATTAATCTTAGTGGTTTGTGCTATTCATTAGGACAATCACGAAGCAGTTGCCGAGACAGCCGTGGTCGGATTCCCACACCCCATTAAAGGAGAAGGTAACTTGTTACTCTGGTTCCAGAGTCCTTGTCAGTAATTTTGGTTCTCGCGAGGCAGCAACTAGTTACAGCTACGCTCAAAATTACGTTGTACTAAGAGCCTCTGGAACAAGGATATGTTGTATATATTAATACCAAGCCCCCATAATCTTTAGTACAGTTTTTTTAAATATTTATGAAAAAATTTTCCCCCTAAGGTATCTACGCCTACGCGACTTTAAAGGACAACGCTGAAATCGAACCCGAACAATTCCGCAAGGAGCTCAAGTCGTTGGTCAGGGCTAAGATCGGGGCCTTCGCAGTTCCTGAAATCATCCAGGTCAGTAACAGTTTTTTTAAAATACTTGCGTGAAATTAGATAGTTGTCCAATAGCCAGGATACACGGTGTAACTATTGCGCGCATCGTTGCGCAATCACGGAATATTATACCCTCTCTTTACCTCTGGAAGGGTTGCGCACTTGTAACAAGGAAGTAGAATTTGATTCTACTTCAAAAACGTATAAATAACTGAATAAATGAACGAATAAATAAATGAATGAGTGAATGAATAAATAAAAAGACAAATAAATTAAATTAAATTGATAAATATCCTTGTTTTTACGAGGGTAGAAAATATTAACCAGTGACTAACAAACCTGTGGTCCTCATTCAATGTTCGAATTAAAATTTAGATGATTTTTGTGGTGGGAAGAAAATCGGAGAAAACGTTTTCGTGGTGAGTTCAGTGATCAAAGACATGACCACAGCAGTGCATTAACAGTGCGCACGACTCGTGGTTGGGGATAAATATGGAAAAAATACTAAAGTATGATAGTCAAATGGCACAATCATATAAACGTCTTATCGCTCACTTCTGATAAAAGACTGTTTATATTATAGGTAGTTCCAGGTCTCCCGAAGACACGTTCAGGCAAAATCATGCGTCGTATTCTACGTAAGGTGGCTCAGGACAAGCCCGACGAACTGGGAGACGTATCTACCCTGGCCGATCCCTCTGTGGTAGAGGTTATTGTACGACAGCATAGTGAAGTGATGGAACGGGTTAGGAAGAACCAACCAAAGTAGATAGTCTACCCTCCCCTCCCTTGATGTAGTTTTGTCTAACGCCTGATTAATAGCTATTCCCAGGTTTGGGTAAAAACTGGGTCGTGTTGGCATTGAAGTGCAATAGGGGTCTGTTTAGGGAACATATTTACAAGATGGTCCAACCCACAATTAATGCCAACTCGACCTGGAAATGGCTAGTATAGAAACTGTGTGTATGTGTCAGTGTGTGTTGCTAATGGACTATGCTTACCGCATGGAGTTGCGACTAAACTAAAGGCTGGAATATAATACTGAAAAAAAAAACCCTTAAAGAATGTCTTATTGCCCCTGTTAACAACAGCCCACATCAAGTCATGGAAAAGATTCACGAAAGAGATATATATGGCAGCGTCAAATGGGAATTATTTTTTACTCTACTTTTCTCCTAACTTTTTTTATCAGCCTGGGCTATTCCAGGTATCATTTGAAATATCACGGATAGGGTCTTCGTCTACTCGATTTATATGATGATTTCTACAAAACTGAAATACTGAATATCTGTACAGAAAATACATTTATAAATGGGAACGGGGTTGGGACTCGTGGCCAAGCACTGCAATACTTTTTTCAATCCATCTGAATAGTCCCTTTCACAGGTACTTGCGCAATCTCTAAAAATAACCTTACTTGTGCATAGAAACGAGAATGTTGGTGACCTTGCAATGGTAGAGACGTAAATAATTGCCCAAGCTGTTAGAAAAGTCTATATCATTTCAAGGTCACATACACTCATGTAGTCCAAACAATTATTATCATGATCGTTGATGTAGAACTTAAAAGAGCTCCCGCCTGGAGCTCGGAGTTTTTCCCCGAGAATAATTAGCTTGAAGAAACATAATTCAAATCTTTAGAAGTATAGTGTTTAGATTGTACGAACTATCATATAAATACAAACATATAACTAAAACATAACGTGCCAAGCACGAAAATACTTATCATATCACTGACTCAGCGCACTCGGCACCGGCTCAGCGCACTAGAATGATTGATTACGAATTAGCTAATTCTATTTTATGTACTTGTTTATTTTCACACGATCAAAAAAGGAATTGGTATTACTAATAAATAAAAAATCATATTTGATGGGTTTGTATACTATATTTGTATGAGTTTTTTCGACTACACGAATTACAATTCATAACTGCTTTGGGTTTCCTGTGTTGAGATTTGAAACAAGACGCTGATACGTTGAAATTCCGGTAATCGTACTACCAGTAAATTAATGGGAGGGCGTGTGTTACACCGATACGTTACGCTAATCTGCTATCAAGTTACTGGTAATACGATTACCAGAAATTCAACGTATCAGCGTCTAATTTCAAATCTCAACACAGGAAACCCAAAGCACTTTATTGATTGATTTATTCATGTACAAATTCCAAAGCCAGGCTCCCTGTGCTTCAATTAGCATTAGTGGTTTTCTTATGACTGTGAAAAGCTCACGGCACGAACACGGTCGTGGCACGGCAAGGGATACGCCAGACCAATCACACTGCACGAGAATTTTCTTTCCATCCAATCAAATACCCGGAACACGAAAGGAATTTTGTATTTTATATTTTTGTTGTTTTTTTTTAGAAATTTTGTATTGTTTGTCGTGCCCACCTTACCATTCTAGATCAGTAACATACTGTCAGAGATTCTAGTAGAGTGATTTGTACTTGGCTCGTGGAAAAATACTAATTATCTAAATTTGTTTCACGGGACAAGCATAGTCACTCTACTAAAAATGCGCCCAGCTATATGTAATATCTAAGCATATTGCAGGTAGGGAAAGTTCACCTTTTGGTGTAGAGAATCATGCGTTACACCCGTAGGTAGCGTTCCATTGTTCGTAACTTCTAATAGATTCTGGGGACACGCTTACTCGTATAGTACGAAGAGAATGCTGGAAATCTTGGAATGTTATGTTCCTGACCTGAGTAGAAAGAATAGTGAATGGTTAAATGGGATTGGATAAGAGTCAGGTGTACTGTATCTGCCTCTCCTCTTTGGGGTCTTGGGTTTGATTCCTGGACTTGGTATCACATGTGAGTAGAGCTTGTTAGTTCTCTTCCTTAATTGTCCTATTTCATAATGACGTCACATCAAAACAAACTATAGTTTTAACGCTAGGGATCACGGTCGCTGTAGGGGGGATGGAATGACAACAACACATCTTAAATCACAATAAAATTTGGTTTACGAGCTGGTGAAGGCAAGAACAACTAAATATTACGCTAAATATCTCGAAAGAAGAGAATTAAGCTTAAATTTAACCTACATTTCTATCATTTTAGCCGATGTAAACAAACCGTGACGTCATTGTGAAATAGCGCAATTTGAGGGTTCTTTCTTCTGGTTCACCTTGTCCCTCAAAAAACCTAACGAGCTAAATTCCAATTGCCCTATTTCACTACGACGTCACTGCTTGTTTATGTGGGGGATAGAATCGCCAAATCCAATAGAAAATTCGACAAAATTTGCTCCTAGCGAAACAGTTTAATCTAAAATGGTCTGGTTTTCAGATATAATGTGTTAATATGCACTAAAAAATATTCTGAGCGTTTGCTGGCTATTCTACTTCTCTTCGTGGATTCATACGGGTTTTAGAACAATTTTCGGTGCATTTGCGTTGATTTGACCCCGTCCGACGACCATGATCCTTTGGGTTTAAACAATAGATTGTTGAAGATTGTTTTGATGTGGCGTCATAGTGAATTAGGGCAATTCGATCTTTGATTTGGCTGTGCCTTTGATTTGGCTGTGCCTTTATCAGCATGGAAATTGTTGATAAAATTTGAAGGATTTATAAATTGAAGATACAGGGACATCATACTGGATACGTGGATATAATGTTGTTTTGTAACTTACTTCACGTACATCCATAGACGACAGATCGTCTGGCTTTAAACCTATGAAGCAAATATCATCAGGAATATCGACAAAGTAGTGCAACATAGTGAAATAGCTAGATAACAAATATTCAAGGATATAAGCAAGCAGTCGATTTCGAGAGAAAGGGTTAGTTCCAATCGAAAGCGTGCCATATGCAAAGCTTTCTGGCCCCCTACCTCACGCGACACAGCGTGTACAGTACCTCTTGACACGCATGCACTCGCATTGATGACATACCTTACTTTCTGTCTTACTGTCTCATTTCCTCCCCCAACGCCCGCCCCCCTGTTTAGAGTATGGAAAAGCAATTAGGAGAACGACGAATGTTACCTCGAATGGGCTCGAGAGCTGCTTCCTTAGCAAGGGCAGTCAAGTCACTCCCAGAATACCCCTCGGTCATTCTATCAGAAAAAGAAAAATACATTAACGCTAACGTGTTTTTTTCTTATTCTCGGGGTGCAACCACATGACTCAAAATCCCTTGAGATATAAATAACGATGAAACAGCCGCCATGTTGGTTAATCTAACAAGAGAAGCTAATGAGGAATGCTTTGTTATCGTCAACCAACATGGCGGCTATGACGTAACATACACCCCAAGAATAGACCTATGTCTTCGCATTCTAGACCACGTGTCATTCCCTTGAGTATCATTTCTTTGTGTATCTTAAAGTTCAGTACTTGTCTCACTTACGCCGCAAGTCTGTCCAGTTCGTAGGAACTGAGTGGGTTTTGATGCTTAGCGAGAAGTTTTGACAGCAGAATTTTTCTCGTCTGAAAAATAGATGGACACAAAAGAGTTAAAGTATACCAACCAGACGATGTGGCTTGGCTCAGAACTGATACCGCATCCACATTAAAGCTTTTCTGTTTGAATTTCGTTTCGATGCGTTTTGGTCTTGCGCAACCTTAAAACGATTGAAAACGCTGATGACATTTAAAAACGCTCTCCAGAAACGAGACATTTGAAAACGGAGGCTTATCGTAATAGTGTGGACAGGCTAAAACGGAGGCTTTTGAAGCTGACTTCATTCACACCGCCACATTTGTTTATTGAATGAGCGCATGATAAGTTTGCATTATTCCCGATCGTATCATCTGCGTTTTTGAAAACGCCTATGAAAACGCTAGTGTGGACGCGAAGCTTTCGATGCGTTTTCGGTGAGACGAAAGCGGAGCGTTTTGAAAATGTATTAATGTGAACGAGGCCTAAGAAGCTAGAGTCTTCCGCAGAAGCCACTAGCTTCGGTCCAAGATCCTCACGCGCCCTCTCCACTGGGACGGAACTAATGACGGCTGTGGATGAGACTACTATGAAGCTGTATCTTTTGCGCATGCGCGAGTTCAAGACTTTGAAAATCAGTCAATTTACCTCTCGATCAGGAAGAGGAACATACACTCGCTTGACAAGTCGTCTGTAATAAAAGCAAACACAGATGTAAACTACTTCAGAAATAATGCGTGCTTGAAACAAATTTAAAAGATTTTTCGCCAGATACTTGAAGGTAAATCGTAGCTTAGACTAGATTTTGTCGTGTTTGTGAAGAGGTAGGACACACGCCGCCATGGTCACGGTACAGGATTGATGATATCAAGCGAACCAATCAAAGCCTATCAAATTCTTGAGAACGGCACGTCTGTACGGCATGGCACGGTATGGAATAGAGCAGCATGAACACGGGGTGGACACGGTCACGTCAAGGTCACGCGCAATATCTCTGATCATCCAATCAAAAATGCTGGAGCACGGCACGGCACGGCACGGCACGGCACGGCACGGCACGATACCGTGATTTTTTTAACGTATACATTAAGTACTAATCCACTTTATTTACAGATGGAAACCGGGGACATTACAGTTTTTTAATTCATTCATCTTTATTTCAGTACATGTACCTTAAAGCTGCGTCGTCTAGTTCTTGAGGACGATTTGTGGCTCCCATGACTAAAATACGTTCATCTGGATCACCTATCACCTAGCCAAGACGACAGAAATAATTATTGAGAATATGTAAATATTTAAGAATTATTATTTGCTGAATCGTTTTCGAATCGTTTTCACCGTCCACACGTATCCGGAAATTTCTTGATCCGCCCTGATGCACGCTAGTTCCTAGTCCCTTTGACGGATAGTTTTTCTCATTGAGCATGCGCAAAATCGTGTTTACGTCATCGTATTCGAAAATTTGCGGATACGACCGTCCACACGTATCCGTATTCGGAGCGTATTCGAAAATTTCCACTCTGGAGACCGTTTTCGAAAATTTCCGGATACGGATACAAAAATTTCCGGACACGTGTGGACGCAACCCGTATCCGCAAAATAAAATTTGCGGATACGTGTGGACGGGGCCTTAGTCTTCGACGCAGTCGCTATTAGTGTCGTCACGCACAACTTCCCTATTACTTAGAGGAGAAAGCGTTGCGTGACGACACTAATAGAAGCTACGTAGGCCTTGTACAAAACTCACCCCATCAAAGGAAACAAGCAATTCAGTTTTAAGTCTTCTACTGTGTTCTTGTTCCCCTTCTCTTCGTTCAGTCAAAAGTGAGTCGATTTCATCTGGTGATCAAAGTTAAATTTCCATAAGTTTTATATTTTCGGTAAACCCATGAATGGAATTTAGAAGTTGATTTTTGCGTAGGGAGGAAAACCAGAGAACCTGGAGAAAAACCCTATGAAAGAAATAGAAAAAGCGAGCGCGTTTACACTAACACTTTTCTCGTGTTCTGCCAATCTCCAAGAGCTTTGTAACTGCACACAGTACAGCTAGCAAGTTTTTTTATTGAAGAAATAGAAAACGCGCGCGCGTGCTGTGTGCAGTCACAAAGCACGCAAGGTTGGCAAAACACGAGAGAAGTGTTAGGAGAAGCACGACGCGTAGTGGTTCAGTAATAAAGCACTTAGGAATTAGCGCCGAAAGCACTCACGAAGTGTGCTTCTTTTGTTCTAACGTCACTAAGCACAGAAAAAGCTGTTTTATTTGTTAAATAATATACAACTTACAATAACCGTTTTTAAAAAATGTGAATTAAGAAAAAGTACGCGCGCATGCTGTGACATTAAAAAAGAATAAAAGCAGGAACAAAAAATGGGAAAACCTTTACAATATTTATATTCCTTTGATTATAGTTTAATTATCATTCATACCAATAAATATAATGCTTGGTTGTAATTCTCTTGCGACAGCAAATAAAGCTCGCACTAGTTTCTCTCCTTCACCAACCTACGATACAACGAATGTGTCATTTCACCATTCATTTGTTTTCTTATGTAAATTACTAATTTAAGGATAAGATAAAAAATAATGTTATTTATTGAGCATACCCATTTAGATGTAAGAGTTGCAGCACTGATGTTAAAAAATGTGGCTTGTGCTTCACTTGCAACAGCTTTTGCCTATGGATAAAGTTACCCAATATAAAAAATATATAAACCAGTTTTCTCCTTCAGACACTCTGATCTAAACATGCAGGATGCTGACTAGAGAAAACAGTGGACGAAATCAGGATGCAAAGCTTCTCAAGTGCTCTCTCAGAATGTTCACTAGACTGTGTCATGGATTACCTACCAGCATTGTCTTTCCATTTCCTGGGGGACCAAAAAGTAAGAGACCCCTTGCTGGAGCCCTCAAACCAGTAAAAAGCTGAAGAATAGATAATTAATATAATCAGAATAATAATAATAGACAATGGACAATAATTTATTAATTAATAAACATCATTGAGGAGCTGACACTCGGTAAAACATGAATATGAAACATTATACATTCAATCTACAATCACAGCATTGCATTGCTTTGCATCTAAGCAAAATTTATAAGGATTGAACATTCCTTGATTCAAGGGTTCTTTTGTCCCTTTGCAAGACCCAACACTCTAAGCTCCAAATCAATCTGTGAGTTTAAAAAAAAATTGTCCTTTTTTTCATGAGGGTAGCACTTAATAGCCAGTGGCTAACAAACCTGTGGCCCTCATTCCGTGATTGAATTGGAATTTAGGAGTTGATTTTTGCGGAGGGAGGAAAACCGGAGAACCCGGAAAACCCTCGAAGCACAGGAGAGAACCAACAAACAACTCTACTCATATACAACACCAAATCCGGCGCGACTCGAACTCAGGTTGCAGTGATGAGATGCGAGCGCTCTCTGTCACCTGTGTTAGAGGTGTTCTGATATTGGTTTCATAAAAATCTTTAATTCTGCACCACTAATCATTTGATAGGAGTATCTTACCTCTGGTCTGAGAGATGGCAAGATGACAATTTCTCTTAGAGCTTTCTTAGCAACATCAACACCAGCTGAAAGTAAAAGTAACAACCTCATATCTCATGGTTTCCTAAAATGTCCATTAAACTTGCCATGGCTCAATTAAAATAATGGCTGGACATCGGGTAATGTCCGGCCAGAATTGGAACTTGTCTGGTCAAAGTTTTGCCTTGTCAGTCATTTTCAGTGACGTTAAGCCAGAAATAAGGTACAGGTACAGGTACAGGTATGACAGAGCTAAAACTTATTTTAAGCCAGGCTGCCAACATGTCATAGTTATGAAAGAGGTTCATTTACAAGCTGTGTTAATTGATAATGTACTGTAAGTCTACGTACCAATATCATCAAAGCGTACTGTAGGACCACTAAAAATGATCAAAGATAGTCATAATGAACAAGATTTTCTTCATTAATATTTCAGTTAATAGATAATAGTTAATAGTAAAGAATAATGGTGGTGGTAAGATGTCGGCGAAAAAGTACATGTACAGCATACCAACAGACACCCTACTGACAACTTCCTGGTAATGTTTCCACATCCTACCATTATTAACGCTAACCAACACAGTGTGTTGGTCCTTGTGGTGTAGTGGTTAACACATGGGACTAGAATACTGAAGACTTGGGTTCGATTCCAGCCAAGGGTGTTTGATATTTTTCTCTTATTCTCTCCAT
The DNA here is from genome assembly GCF_029948245.1 of Actinia tenebrosa. Taxonomy (NCBI): domain Eukaryota; kingdom Metazoa; phylum Cnidaria; class Anthozoa; order Actiniaria; family Actiniidae; genus Actinia; species Actinia tenebrosa. Next base: position 5,710,687 of record NW_028292585.1, read on the forward strand.
TATTAACACTGTCTACCACAAAAGATCAATTAATTGCAGATCTCAAAAGTGGAGTCAGTAGGGTTCGCCAAGGAAAACACTCCAACACCCTACTGGCATGTACCTTTTTGACGTCCAACCACACCCTACTAACACCAGCTACTAAACAAGATCAATCAATTATATGTTATTAATGGTTATTATGACTGTGTACCTTTCAAGAATTTCATCCATAATAATGTTGGCTAGTTTTGACTCAATTCCTTTCAAATATGATATCTTTTTCTTCTGTTCAGTGATTCTACTTTGCTTGGTGTGATCAGCAGCACTTCTTGCTCTTGCTCTTGGTGCACGATATGGCTGCACAATTAAATAAATATTCCAACATGAAAACAATAAACAACGTTAAAGCATCTGAGTATCAATTAATATTAATATTTATCTTGGGCATATTATACATGTAATGCCCATCGATTTCAGACCATGTGTCATTTATGTGCACAGAACTTTCTGTAAAAGGCGGTTACTGGCAGTTTATTGCCGGATACTTCACCTTAAACTGCAGGCTATTTTGACAAAAAATTAATTTACTGCCAAATAAAGACTAATATACAAATAATATACAAACACCAGTGGATTCAGCCCCCAACTTTTTAGGACTAACGGCCTACTACAAATATTTTTGAAAGCTTTTTGAACGCATGCAATTCATTAAACTCATGCACATAAATATGGATAAATACAAACAAATAATCTTATTCTCATGAGAATGACACATTGGTCTGAAATGTTGAAACTTTACACCCACCTAGGTCTAGTACTGTACAGTATATTTAAAAAACTCATTAATAATTCATGAAGGAAACACAATAGAAATCATGACCATGAAGGAGGTTTTATATCTGATATAGATTCGTCTTCATTTGCATAAACTTTAACTTGGATTTTCTTTATCAAACTTGGTTTATTTCGTAAAGAATTCGGTACAGTATGAGAACATACATCAGGAGTTTTTTAAGCCATTTAATAAACTCGCAGATCGTGTTTTATTGGGTCTAAAACCACTCGGCTACGCCTCGTGTTTTATACCCGATAAAACACTCCTGCTCGTTTATTAAACAGTACTATATATCCTCACCTGGGAGTTGTACTTTCTTTGTGCTGCTGGCCCACCTGCAGTAGTTCTAATTCTTGCATTTGAAGTTGAAGATAACTCAGAACTGTTAGAAGAAGATGATGTTATTGAAGTCCCCGAAGATGAGCTTCTTGCATTGGAATTATCATTGTTACTGTTAGGATTCACTGCCTTGTTTCTTCTTGTTTTCTTAATAACTGTGGTTTTCACACTGGAAGGTGCAGTTTGTGGTCTTCTAGTTGATGGGCTTGGGTCATCCATCATGTCTGCCGAGAGCAAGTGTGCCACTAGACAAAGAAAAAAATACAGTACTTTAAGAAAAACCATTCATTAAGTTAAAATCAACCATTGAACCCTGAAATAACCTTTGGGCTGATCAAAGTCAGAAAACCACGGCTAATTAACTCACAGAATCAGGGTGGCATACAGTAGCTGGGGTTTTGTCTTAGTTTGAGTTCTAGCCTCTTCCCCCACAATTTTATTTCATCTCCCCCACCCCACCCCCAACTAAAATGTGCTCTGCCACCCCTGATAATAAATTATAAAATAATTGGGATGCTAAGCGCGCTATGATTGGTCGAAAACCATGTTTGATGAGAGTATCAAAACACACTATCGTCATTCTTAATCTATCGCGCGCGCTCATTGGTCAGTTTGAATGAGACGGCACGTAGGGAGAATTTACTTAGACTTTGCTTTTTTTCGATCTTTTCGCGCGTTTGTTATTTTATAAAACAAATCAAAAACAGTTTTCTGTGTTTGATACTCTGATCAAAACACTTGGGATGTTAGGGGAACACTCGAGAAGTTGGAAACCACTCCGCTACGTGTCGTGGTTTCCTACGCTCCTCTCGTGTTCTCCCAACATCCCGCGTGTTTTGATCAGAGTATCAAACACGGAAAACTGTTTTTGATCTGTTAATTAAACGTCCGGTTTAGCAATGCTAGATTTTTAGGAGAGAGGAAAAACAGAGAACCTGGAGAAATCTTCAACAAACTTTACTCAAATATTACTGTAGGTGGAGTCCAGGAATCAAACACATTAGACCTTGATTTTGCAGAATAGTAAAATAATTTTATTAACATTGTACATGTTATATAATTACAATTGTGTAACTTACCTAATTCATCCATTCTATCACGCGCACTTTCATGTGTAGTCTCCATCTTGTCCTGTAGCCTTCTAGCTTTATCCCAATCCTCTCCTAAATTAAAACATTATTGAAACTAAACGTCAAAAAATATATGATAGATACTTACAGTAGGTTGTGGAGTTTATAATGTCTACATCTGAAGGTGCACTTATTTTCATTCAACATTCTGCATGGGCTGCTAAAAGGTTGGGGCAGTGGGGCTATAACTCCCCCACTTTTTCCCATGCTAGTCTCAATCTTAGCCCCCCCCACCCCACTTTTTAAGTTGTTCCACATCAAGTTACCTTTCCCAGTTAAGTCAATGGCAAGTGCATCTTCAAGTTCCTTTATTCCTCTTCTATATAAATCCACAACTCTCTTTTTGGTCTGTAGCGTAGAGCCTGTAAAGAATGCAGTTCAATTTGAATTTAGGGAATGTTTCAGAGGGTATAGTTGAAAGGCATATAAAATATCCTGTAGCAAGCACAGGGGTCCACGGAAGGGGTAGGGTAGGGTGGGCTACAGCCCCCCACGTTTTCCCATACTACATGTAGTCTCATATTTTTCAATCTTAGCCCCCCACCACTTGTTAGGAGGCTCGTCGACCCCTGAAGCACCAATTTAATTTTCACTCATACAATGGCTTATCAATCTTATTAATCTGCAAAGACAGAACCTTGTAGCCCAATATTAATAGGATTAACATTTAAAAAGACTAGAATAAGCACATCTTCAAATTCTGCTGATGTGGCAATACATTTAAGACTTACCTTTATTTTCATCAACTTCCAATGCCTTAGCAATACAAGCATACGCATTGTTATGATGAACCCTAACATCTCTAACAGGTGATGGAAGATTCTGGAGACTTTCATCCGCCTTTGCTGGCGTCTTAGAAGAAGCTTTACTCGCCATTTCACGATTTGGACGTTGTCTAAGTCGTCTACCAGAAAACTTATGCCAGACGAAAGTACCAAACACTAAGAATAAACCACAATACAGCCAACTAACACATCCCAATAACCACTTATACACGGCTAAAAATACTCCCCCAAGATCATGCTCACTCATCTATGGATCTTAGAGGCCCGGGATCCTTTCATTTGTGGAGTAATTTCCCTTTCTTTCTTGCAGTTTTTTCCTTCACTTTTTTAGTTTGATTTTGTCAGTTTCTATTTTGGACTTCCTGACCAGCGGTTGATGGTATTAACGCATGAGCAGCCATGTCGAGGAACGCCTGCTGATTTTCGTATTTTACGAGAGACACGTCCGATATAAATTTACTCGGCCATAAAACTCTTTGAATATCATATATTTGCAATCAACTCTGCTAAAACGATAGGAAATTCTTAAAGACGTCATTTGTATCTTTGGCATCGATTTTCATGATGATTTATTTTTTGAACATTTATGATAATCATTTATGATTTTGAATGAAGGTACTAACATACATGTATCTACATGTACTGTATGATTGAGACTTGAGGAAATCTCTACTGGCCAGTGGCTTATGTTACATGTGAAGTTTTTGATCCTGAAGTTTCGGAAATTTCAGTGGCCCCAGTTAGTGGAAATATCTTTAGATTGTAGACCTAGAAGCAAAAGAGGACTTCGACAAGAAGACCGGACTGACCAGAAGCTATGATATATATCTACCAATTACAGCAGAAGAGCAAGACATACATGTACAGTATACTGTAGTTAAAAAGGAACTAGCTTATAGTTCATACAAAGTCCATAAAAAGCAAGCCAATTAATTAATATTTGGATTTACTAAGTGTAAACAATGGCATATTCATCGAGAAAAAAGGAGGTTTTACCATCTGGAAAAATGAGATCCAAAGCACCTATTCAGAACCTCCATATGACTGATGAAAATAAAGAAATGGTTCAAGAAATGCTACAAGATCTTCAAGTAGAATCAAGTGCTGATCATTTTGAGTTTGAAGATATACGAAGAGATGAAAGATACTGGGGTAAGATTGTTGACAAGAGACTTCAGATACAAGACGTCATAGCATTTACAGAAAAGGATGATGATAAAGATGTTAGTGGTGATGAAGTAAACCCTTTTGCATTGAAAAAGTTAATTCAGTGTGGCTTTGAGAAAAACAGATGTTTGAATTATCTGGCAAAATTTAAACATGATTTAGGGGTAGCACTTGAAAATCTACTTCGTTCTTGCTGTGAAATTGAAAATATAGGCTTAAATAATCCAGAGTATGATCCTCAAACTTTTGAAGAAGCTAAACAACAGCGTAGTGAAGAAGTCATAGCTTTAAAATCAATATATGAAGAAATATTTTCTGAGGCAATTCCTGATAGACTGTGGACTTTAAAAATCCCTGATATGCAATTTTTGGAGAAAGAATTTGAACCTTCAAAAGAAGTTCCAAGAAGAGAACAGAAGAAACCAAAGAAGAATAAAACTTCACCCAAGAATGTCTGTAAATTTTTCCTCAAAGGAAATTGTAGATTTGGCCTAAAATGTAAAATGAGGCATGTTGATATAGAATCTGAAGAATTACCTGAAGACAAGCATTTGATAGTACAAGAAAAAGAAGTATTATTTTACCTTGAAGTTAGGTTTCCAGAAGGATCCCTTTATCCCTTTGAACCACCTTTAGTAGCATTTTACAATACCAGTGAGGTCATACCTCCTCATGTTTCACTCAATATAACACTAAGACTGAGTGCTGAAGCAAAGACGCTAAGTGAGTCCACAGTTCCTATTGTGTTTTCTCTATTGAGCATCCTTGAGGACAGGGAAGAGATGTTACAGTGTGTCAAGATGCCTCTCCCTGAGTTCAGTAAGCCGGAAAGAAATAAAGCTACAGTAGAAAGTAATATTCTAGAAGATGTAGTCATGGACTTAGATGATAAAGAACCAGTACAGGAGTTTAAGAAAAAAGATTCTAAGAAAGAAATTGAAGGGAAAGAAAAGGAGAATTTGAATAGGAAGCTCAAGCATCAGTTTGAAAAACAACAGGTAAAGTTATGCTGAAGTTGATAAGCTCTATAAAAGGGCTTCATATCAGCCATGTCATAGAGAAAGCAGCAGATATATTGATAAGCAGTTTTCTGGTTTTCCTCCCTCAAATCTTATGGCTACCATTGAACCCCTATGTCAACTTATAAGTATCAGGACCTTTAAGCTTACAGTATCTATTTTCATTCAGTATGTACTTGAACTCTGTTGAAAAATCTTGGGCCTGCCATAAAGTGTTAAAGTTAAATATTTTAATATTTGCCTCCTCATGCAGTTTATTACTGTGTCCTGTGGCCCATTTTAACTGAGTTTTCCATGTTGTTTCAGAGTTCATCTGCTTATAAAACAATGCTTGAAAATCGTATGAAGCTGCCTGCCTGGAATTCCAAAGAAGACATCATCAAGAGTTTACAAAATCACCAAGTATTGGTAATCAGTGGAATGACAGGGTATGTCATACATGAAAGAACAGTCAAGCTTTGATGTACTGTATAAAAAGTGGTTTTATGACAGACATGTTGAGGGGCATGGTTGTTTCCTTGTTTGGAAAATGAAACCCCTTGTCATGCAATCACATTGCATTGTTTCTGTCCATGAACTTTACTATCATAAAGCCACTCTATTGACCCTCTATTTTTTCCTCTAAGGTGTGGCAAGACCACACAGATTCCTCAGTTCATACTTGACGTACACCTCAAGTCAGGTCGAGGTTCAGACTGCAATATCATCTGCACACAACCCCGACGAATTTCTGCTTTGTCTGTAGCAGAGAGAGTAGCAACGGAAAGAGCAGATAAGCTGGGTGATATGGTTGGATACAAGATAAGACTTGAGAGTAAACAGGTATTGATAGATATCAGTTCCCAATAATGTGAGAGGAACAATCCCTTCAAAAGATTCCTCTTCACCTACAACAAAAAATAAATAATGAGTTCTGCCATCGGGCATATATTTTCAGCGTTTTCAATTCAGAAAAAAAAATTGCGCATTGCATCCTAAATAAAGCAAAAATATAGTTATAATGAGCTTTGAGAGAAAAATGCGCCAAGGGACAGATCTAGATCAGGGACACCCCTGACCACAAGTGCTGATGGAGTTTATGAAAAATGAAAGTATCTGAAGGCGCCTTTGGCTCTACAGTCCACGCATGACCCCTGAGTACAGCTCTAACCAGTTTAATTAGTTAGGGTTGATTTGAGAGAAGGGAGGAAAAACCGGAGGGCCGGTAAAACCCTCGGAATGTGAGTACTGTACATTTTGATAAAATTATCTGTTTTGACTAACTCAATTTGCTGGTGTTGTGTTTCAGTCTTCTTCCACGAGACTGTTGTACTGTACTACAGGAATCTTGTTGCGGTATCTTGAAAATGACTCCACCTTGAAAGGAATCAGTCACGTGATAGTAGACGAAGTACACGAGCGAACAGAGGAGAGGTATAAGTTTAAAGTGCTTCTCAACCACACGCGCGAAATCGTACAATTTGTACAATTTGAAGTGTTAGCACACCTCCTTTGCTGAATTGAAACTTTAATTGATAATATCTTTATATATATTGTTTGCCTTCAGTGACTTCTTAATGATGGTGTTGCGTGACCTACTCATGGACAGGCGTGACCTCCGTGTTGTTCTCATGAGTGCTACACTCAACTCCAAGCTCTTCTCCGCGTATTTCTACGACGCCCCCGTTATTCACATTCCAGGTACAGTGTCTATACACATTCAAACAAATTTTGTCTGCCTTCCATTTCATACCCAGCTTTCCCATACCAATATTCCAAAATTTATTTTATGGGTGTAGTGTCTCGTTATATTTTTCTTCTTTTTTTTTTCCTGTTTAAGGACGGACATTTCCTGTTCAAGAATATTATATGGAAGATGCTTTGGAGAAAACAGGGTAAATATCTCAGATAAAAATATGGGAAGGGTTAACGAACCGTAGATTGCTTGTCTGTGTATTAGGGCATTGTGATAGTATTACTGTGGTTTTCCATATTCTGTGAACTCAGACATATTAATAACTTGTTGTGAAATTGTTTTATCACTGCCGCCAGTCAAGAATGTAAAAGTTACTGACTGATTATTTTTGATTGACGGCAACGAAAAATCTAATTTCAGCGCGCAGCTGGCAAATACCTAGCCTCCTTTGCAGCCGTTCTTAGGGAGGGAAACGTTGAAAGGGAAACGTTGCGTGACGACCGCAGCATTCATAAAGGTTAGGAAGTTTATGTTTCGAAGATTTCAAACGTTTCTTATTTTGTCAGATTTCTTCTTGATCCGAGCTCACCATACGCTCGACCAATGAAACGATCCAAAACAGTTTCCAAGGCAACCGATGAGAGCTTCAAAGGAGCAGGCAGCTCTCAAGAACTCACTAAAATGGCTGCGGAGATGGCAGTCACGTGTAGAATGCCAGGAGTAAACGTCTTAGACGATAAGTTGAACGAAAGACAAATCGAGATGAGATACCAAGGTATTTTGTTATTTGACCAACAATGCACCAAAAGCGTCTTGGTGTTGTTCAGTCACTTTGGTCTTCAGAATAAGCCTTTTTCGAATCTGCAAAATACTACTGTGTTACTTACTTACAGACTTATGTTCTCGGGGTTTTCCTAATTTCAGTGATAGAATATTTACAAATACATAAAGTAAAGTAAAGCATGCACAACTTCAACAAAACAAACACTTTAAAATTCACTGAAAGCCATGAATATTCTACACTCAAAATCGAGGCTAACATTCAGCAACAGAGATTTCGAAACTGGAGTTGGGTTATCCAAGCAAAATTCATCAAAGTCACGCGACGTTGGGTTATCCAATCAAAATTCATCAAAGTCACGCGACGTTGGGTTATCCAATCAAAATTCATCTAAGACACGCGGTGAAGTTGGGTTATCCAATCAAAATTCATCAAAGTCACGTGAAGTTGGGTTATCCAATCAAAATTCATCAAAGTCACGCGACGTTGGGTTATCCAATCAAAATTCATCAAAGACACGCGGTGAAGTTGGGTTATCCAATCAAAATTCATCAAAGTCACGTGAAGTTGGGTTATCCAATCAAAATTCATCAAAGTCACGTGAAGTTGGGTTATCCAATCAAAATTCATCAAAGTCACGCGGTGAAGTTGGGTTATCCAATCAAAATTCATCAAAGTCACGTGAAGTTGGGTTATCCAATCAAAATTCATCAAAGTCACGCGGTGAAGTTGGGTTATCCAATCAAAATTCATCAAAGTCACGTGAAGTTGGGTTATCCAATCAAAATTCATCAAAGTCACGTGATACAAATGTTTTTTAAAGGTTATAGTAAAACTACGATATCATCTTTGTACAACATGGATCACGAGAAGACCAACTATGACATCATTGTCTCGATACTTGAATGGATTGTCAGAGGAAAACGCGAAGTATGTTATATTATCCTTATTTTACTTTTTCCCCCTCTTTTTCCCGTTTCTTCCGTATCTTAGAGTAAAAACCAACATTCTCTTTTGATTTTTTAAGCACCCCAATAGTGGGGCCATCCTGGTGTTTTTGTCTGGAATGGCTGAAATTACGACATTGCTAGAACAGCTGAATACCAATATACTCTTTAAAGATAAGGGCAAGTGAGTGATTATTAACTAGATGAATATTACTTTTGTCACTCGATGTTGTCTTGTTGTCAGACCAAACATAGATTTTAGCGGAACCCTTTTGGCTGATCAAAAGAAGGGCGTGCATATAGCTAACTCACAGATCGAAATAAAATTTAGGGTTTTACGTTTTGCGGAGACGGGAAGGAAAACAGGTAAACTTGGAGAAAAAACACCTTGAATCAAGAGAGAGACTTAACAAAAGTCTACTCACATGCGATGCTGAGTCCAGGAACCAGACCCGAGACCCCAGAAGTCAAAGGCGATCGAGCCTAGCTCTACCGCTACGTCACCCTTGTTGTTGCTGATATTTTCCTTGTAAAATAGATGCCATGTTGTTTGCTAACTCAGTTTTATATTCATACGACGATTATATTTTTGTTCGCTCTCAATTTTTTAATGTTTTACCAGGTTTCTTATCCTTCCTCTGCATTCAACGCTGTCCAGCGAAGAACAAGGACTCATCTTTAAGTAAGTCTAACAAGTGACCAATCAACACACGTGATTTTTCCCGCCTTATTGAACACCAAAATGTAAAAGTTTAGATAGGTTTTTAACTAACCATTTCGAATTAACCGACTTGCAGGAGGCCAAAGGAAGGAGTCACGAAAATAGTTTTATCGACAAATATCGCAGAGACGTCTGTTACCATTGACGACATTGTCTACGTCATTGATTGTGGGAAAATGAAGGAAAACAGGTCAGTCTTGTTTTAACACTTTAGAAACTTTCTACATAGAGAAAATGAAATCTCTTGTCATGTCATAGAAAAAGCTCAAAGCAAGCCACTTTACTTGTTGTTTTTTTTTTGTTTTTTGTTTTGTTTTTTTTTTGTACGAAATTCCTCAGAATTTCCAGAAAATTAATTACCTCGTGTTATTCTGACACAGATATGATTCCAGTAAAGGAATGGAGAGTCTCGAGGAGACCTGGGTTTCCCGCGCAAATGCACGTCAGCGTCGCGGACGAGCCGGGAGAGTTACATCCGGGGTTTGTTTTCATTTATTCACGAGTCATCGCTACGAACACGTGATGGCTGAGCACCAGATACCTGGTTAGTAAAACCTGTTTAAAACTGGTTATGGATCATGTTTAAGCACTTATTGGTTTTCACTCGTTTATATCTATTTTCTGTGTTTTTTTTCCTGTTAACTATTTGTACGATTTTTTTTTGGTTTTGCTCTTTGACAGAAATAATGCGAATACCTTTAGAAAAACTTTGTTTGCGTATCAAGATTATGACTTTGTTCTTTGGACGTGACGTAAAGGTAAACAAAAACATTTTCAATATTTTCAGATTTTTTTGATTCCTTACCTGATAATGTGTTTTTATTTTACAGCAAATCCTGAACAAACTTTTGGAGCCCCCCGAAGATAAATCTATCACAGATGCGTTGGCTAGGTTACACAGCCTTGGTGCTCTTGACACTCAAGAGGTTGGTCATGAGATCTCAAAGAAATATTATGCATTATTCACACTTGCTTACACAGGCTTTTGAATAGGATATATGTGCTGCTTGTCAGCCTGTGGTAACTTAGTCCAGAGCTGGACCCATTCTTATCGATGCGCGCGCGGCGGAGATGAACCGAGTAGCGGAAAATAGACTGGTAAGAATTGTTTTCTTTGCGCGTGCGCGGTATCAATTTTTATTTTTGAGATATGAATTAATCAGTTAGTGAGAAAAGTGGCTCCTGTTCTTGACTAGTGCCGGGTTAAGTTACGCTGCCTGTCATGTTCTTTCATCAAGGTGTGAGTTCATTCTTTAAAGCAATTAGCAAATCCTTTTTGATCAATAGAATCTGACGTCATTGGGGTATCACCTGGCAGCTTTACCTGTGGACGTAAGGTATGCATATTTTCCTTACTTGAACGATTTATTTTTTAAACTCAGCTTGCTAAACCGTCATCGTACTGATGAAATTAGACAAATCGAAAATGTTTGATCCTGCTGAATGTGATTGCACTCTTGCTTGTGCTTGCTGTGAGCCTGTTGACTCTTGCGCTTGTGTTTGTGTCACTGCAGTAGGGAAAACAAGAAAAAGTGGCGGTGCGGGAGGGATTGGGAGAGGAAGGAAGGAATAGAGAGGGAGGAAGGGAGAGGGAGGAAGGGAGAGGGAGGAAGGGAGAGGGAGGGAGGGAAGAGGGAGGAGGGAGGGAGGGAGGGAGGGAGGGAGGGAGGTAAGGAATGAGGGGGACAGAAAAATGTCAGCTGGTTATCACAGCCATACAACTGTAAATTTTGTCTTTTGTGGTTTTTGAACCAGAATTGGCAAGCTGATGTTACTTGGAGCCATATTTTGCTGTGTTGATCCAGTACTAACCATCGCAGCTTCTCTCAGTTATAAATCTCCATTTGTAAGTAAAAATTCTGTACGACGCTGTTCATCTTTCAAATTATCTTTTTGCTTGGATTTTCTTTGTTATTGATCGAGGCTCATCTAAATGAGAAGAGTTGTTCTGTGAGACAATCGGCGTTGCGCTGCAAATGCGTGGCATCTCACCGCTTTGATCGTAAGTTCGCGGACATGCCATCAAAAAGTTACTCTTTGTTTTCTCCTGTGCTTCAAGGGATTTCCTCCGGGTTTTCCGGCTTCTCCGATTTTCCCAACACCAAACAATCATGGAACGAGAGCTGCAGTTTGTCATATATAGACCTCTCCGAGCTTGCGCGTTTTATTCTTAATAAGCCTTTTCATAGTTTAAGAATCGATTCCACTGCGCATGCGATTTTATCCCGAATTTCTCACCTTCTTTTGTCTAAACCTTCTTTTGTTCTTAATTAAACAAAAGAAGGTGAAAAATTCGGGATCAAATCGCATGCGCAGTGGAATCGATTCTTAAACTATGAAAAGGCTTATTCTAATTTACTTGGACATGAGCTTAATAGATCACATTACCTCATATTAATACACCTCATCAAATTATACTCAACCAATGACTCATCACCAGACATCGGAGAACATTTTGCACAAACTTAGACACCGTTTTGAAAAATCCATACAGGTCGCACCATTTGATAAGCGTGATGAAGCAGACAAAAAGAAGAAAGAGTTCAGTACTGGCTACAGTGATCATCTTACACTTTTAAAAGCTTACAAGAAGTGGCTTGAAGAGATGGCTAGAGGCGCGAAGTTTGGTTATCGCTTTTGTCAAGACAATTTTCTTTCCATGAAGACGTTACAGGTTAGCTTTCAGGACAGTAAGAAGCGATTTTCGATATCAAAATTCACCCGAAAGGACACTTTTCAAAATTGTCATGAATGCAAGGATAACATGGAAGTACGAAAGAAATGCCACAAATGCCATCGAGAAAAAGTGGGATTCCTTTCGTATTTTCGTGTTAGCTTCGCGTCCACGATAATTTTGAGAAGGGTCCATTTAATGTCACAAAGGTTTTCACCATGGAACGAAATCGTCAAGCGTCTTTCTTTTAATTTCGGAAAGGCTTGAAACGTGAAAGGAGAGGTCGATTAATGGATAAGTTTGACAGTAAAGTCCAAACTATATAGTATATACCATATATGCGTGAAAAAGCTAACTAACAAAATTGTAGAAATTAGTGCAAAGTTTTGTAGGTTTACGGTCTACTGAGGTCTACCGAACTTACTAATTGAGTAAAATTGTGCAATATCTTACAAATTATTTCACGGATATAAGAGATGCACTCTATCATTCGGTAATTTGTGGACCGTTTTTTTTTTTTGTCCTTTGTGATTGGTTTATTTGATAAACAAAAATAATGTTGAAGGGGATGGCGTGCTTTCTGTAATGGAAAAACATTGCTACGATAATAAAAACGATAATACTCAAGGGAATGGCATGTGGTTACTAATTCTGTTTTTGTCTTCAGATGATAGCCAGTCTCAAGTGTCAGTTTGCCGAATTACTTGCAGACATTGGTTTTCTACAGACTAAAATGACTTCAAGGCAATTGGAAAGACTCTCGCCACGAACAGGAGATGGAGTACTAAATGGAACAGGTCCCGTGGTAAAGAAAATGAATTTTTTTTTGTCATTTTTCGCTGAACACGAATTTTGCACACTACGCATACAGGTATCCCAACTCTGTTTCTTTTTTTATATTTGTTATCCAGGTTAATTCCAATGCTGACAACTTGAAACTGTTGTTGGGAGTCCTGTGTGGTGCTCTGTATCCTAATGTAGTACATATAGTGAAACCTGCTACGAAGTATAAAGCTTCCAGTGGAGGTAAGACAGTAGCGTTTGTACGAGTGGGCTTCCTGTGTGGTGCTCACAAAACCTGCCAACTATAGAGGATTTGTTGGGGTTCCTTTGTAAAACCTTGTAAGACAATGTTATACGCTAAACACTCTTCCTAAACATATGATAACTAGTGCCAAGAGGTTGAGCCCTTTTTGGTTTCTATGTATCTTTCGATACCAGATTCCTCTCTACTTCACGACCACAGGAAACCTGGCGCTGAAGAAACTGAGAATTTTAGTTTACTCAGCTTTCTTTGTTAATTTTTTCAGGTGCTATTCCGTTAGAGCCAAAGGCAAATGAAATAAAGTTCTGGACTAAAAACGAAGGCCAGGTGAGTCATTCATTCCAAAGCTCTGGCCACTGTTTCTCTTAAACCTGCATCAGCCTTGCGCGACAGACCAATCTAAAGTATTTACCCTAAAAACCAATTTTCCTTTGAAACTTTGTCAATTTAGAACTTATATATGAAAGGAGTTATTGTTGTTTGTTATTTTCTTTATTCGTAAAGTGGCGAGGGTTTGAGGAAGTAGGCGCTTTGGTTGATGATTCATTCATTCATCCATCCATCTGTCTATGCATCCATCCATTTACCATTCGTTCGTTCATTCGTTCATTCATTGATTCATTGAATGATCGATAGATTTTAACATATCCCCAAATTCACCTGGTATTTTTCTTGCTACTCGCAGGTCTTTATACACCCCAAGTCTGTCAATTTTGATGTCAACTATTTTGAAAGTCCTTATCTGATTTACCACGAGAAAGTCAAGACTTCAAAGGTTTGTATACTCTTCAAAATAACCAATCTAAAAAAATGGTTCACGTGCTTAGCGTACATCACCGAGTTATGGGTGTGAGGGGAAGTGTAAAGCTCTGGTCAAACGTCGAACTTCACATGAGCCGAACCTAATTGAAACAATGAATAACAAGGCTGTCTTCTTTGTTGTCACTTTGTTCGACTCATGTGAAGTTCCACGTTTGACCTAAGCCTTGGAGTTGCACGAGGCGTTTTTCTTAATGAAAATCTGTTTTATTTCCAGGTGTTTATCCGTGATACAAGTATGGTTTCTGTGTACGCCCTGTTACTATTTTGCGGAGATTCGTTGAGTCTAGACCTGGAGAAAGGTGCGTTGGTCATCTCCATCGATGATGGATGGGTGCGCTTTACAGCATCGTCACAGAAGGTAAGGCAATGCTTTTCATCATGTTCACCTCTCGGGTCCTTCAGTCAAACATGGGAGTTAAAGTGCACCCAAGATAACCAACAGACAGATTGTAATAGTTTTTGGAACCTTCTCCCTTTCCTTCCTCATTTTATATTGCCATCCTACCATCCCTTTCCCATCCATCTCATCCTCCCATTCGGTCCCTTCTCCCACTCTCTTTGGATGAAGTATAACCAGACTTACTTACTCAACAATGACAGTCTAGCTTATTAGGCGGGACGTCAAGTGTATGGAAAAACGACTTCCGGGTCAAAACGAAGAGCCGAGTTCTATAAAGATGTTTCTTTGTCTTCTTTCTTCACCACAGGATTTTTCGTCCAAAGTTCTAATTGTCTTAGGTGGAGGATAAATAAGTGAGAACATTTATCGCATTATTTTGGCGGTTTTTGTGAGCAGTTTGACAAGGAAGTCTAAGAGGGACCAAAAAAAAAAAATCAGTTTATAACTTTTTTCTCCTTTTTTTTCCAGATCGCGACGTTGGTTCGTGATTTGCGTGGCGAGCTAGACCGTCTATTAGCTGAAAAAATCGAATCACCGAGTTTAGACCTTATCACTTGCCCACGTGGTAGCCGTATTATCGATACTATTGGTCGTTTGATAGCCAACCAGTAGAAAGATCGTATCCTAAGTAAAGACATTTTGCCATCCACACTAAAACTATGAAAAAAACCCCAGATACGATCGAAATTGCAATATCGTCATCTGCGCATGCGAAAGACAGACATATACCCCATTCACACCAAGGCTTAAACATGCTTTAAAGTGGTTTAACTAAACAGGTTTGGAAAACTATCTACGAACACTGCACAATATTTGGTGAAATAATGCATGTAAGCTATCCTTTGCTTGCTCTGACAATATTTTAGAAAGTTTCATTATATTGTAGGTTCGTCCAGTTTCTCAATTTTTTTCCTAATTAAAACATAGTTTAACTAAACACGTTTAGGTGTGAATGGGGTAATAGAATACTAGAATAGAATGAAATAAAATAAAATGAAATGGAATATTAATACAATTTTATTAAAACCTAGTTAGCAGCATCAGGTGAATTATGTGTAACTTTACACACAAATGCACACAAATACATAGCTTTGAATTATATAAAAAGTGTTTTTCCTGACATATTAGCATACCTAAATACACTGAGCTGTTTTAAAGAGAGTTAGTAAAGATTTTGTTGCATCTTGCTCGTTGCTATGGGCGATGCGAATCAGTGAAAGGTCACAATATGAAATTTTCCCAAACTTTTTCAGCTGCACATTTTTCCGACATAGCTTCTTCTAATATGATACATTCAAGCTTAGTAAGCAGCAGCATTCCACAAAACCTTCACCAATCTTTTCTGAAACAACTGTATAAGATTGAATTATTTCTCATTGTAATTCTTCTTAGTAAAAATACACAGGTGATTATTGAAAATCTCGCGTGCTGATCTTGGTCGAGAAACTCACACTATCACACGATAATCACCTCCAGCGATGATAATAATAATAATAATAAACTCTATATTTACCGAGGGTAACACTAAATAGCAATATGCTAACAAACCTGTGACCCTCTAATATATTAAACTATAAAGATATGTGTAGAAAATTATAAAATTATAACTACAAGATAAAAACCCCTACACGAAAAAAAAACCAAACTAATAGTTAATAATTATTATTGAATGAAAAAAAAAAAAGATAGTAAATATAAAATAATATCTAAAAATAGCTATAAAAAAACAACAAAACAATAATAATAGAATGAACTAAATCATACTATGAAATGATTTAAAGTTTTTTGATTGTCTAAGAAATAATTAATAATTTTTTAAAGAGCTTTTAAAGGTAGTCAAAGAATCCAAAATCCAAAATGGCGGCCAGCCACTTTGTTGCTGTTACCGGAGAGCAATTAGAAATAATGAAAGAAAATGCTGTCCCAAAAGGACTAAAGAGGCTGACAAATTTGCACTAACTTCGTTCAAAGGTAAAAAAGGACAAAAACAATCAAATAAACTCAAACAAACTGTTTTGATTCGCAAAGTCGGAGTTCGCCTGTGTTGTAATTGAAAGCCGCGTTTGTCACTTCAATTAAAATTTTTCCTAATTTCAAATGTTTTTATCTTATTATTAAATCTTTTTTCTTATATTTTTCTTTTTTTTGAAAGAATCACCTGTGTATTTATACTAAGACAATTATTTGCCTCAGCCTCAGTGAATATCGGAGAATATTTACCTCGCCGCTCGAAGACTCATGTCTCGGCAAACATTCCCCAATATTTGCAAACATCTGTTATTGTCTTTTCGTCTCTGGACTTTCTGTGGAAGATTTCAGAAGAGGGAGACTGAGAACAGGGGAACGTTTGTTTCTCTCCCTGCCAAATCAAAGACACAGGTAGCCCAACAATAGAAAAATACAGAACAGAGATTCCTGCAAAGGAGGCTGGCTACATTGAATAATAATAGCAACATTCTATTTCTTAATGAGTGTCAGAAATTCTTCACGGGATTTGGGGTCTTCGCGTAATACACCTAACATACAACTAGTGAGTGTCTTGCTGTCGGTCTTCTGGACTCCCCTCATTACCATGCACATATGCCTGAAAAACATTCATGTGTCAAATTCATTCCTTTGGGGGAGGGGGTTGGGTGGGAGTACCTGTGATAAACAAGCATCAATGCACCTTCATCATCCGGCAGCCATGTTGACTGGAACAATGTGTGCCTCGCATTCATGGCTTCAGGATAAGGTTATGCATGTTAAAATAAATGTTTTTTTTCATTCACATGGGTACATGGTGTTGTGTGATAAAGGTCCAATGTTTCATACTTAGGGATACTTTTATGATAGAGGGAATTTTATTGCCAATTTCTCGGCTAGAGAAATTGTTAGATAAATGTTTTCGCCAGCTAAATTCAAATTATAGACCAAATTACCTTAGGTATGAAATTTTTTATTTAATAATATTTTTAAATGAGCAGGCTATGTGAACATGCAAGTCTCCTTTGGTCTGATACATCTTGTACAATAAATAATACTTTATTGTGGTACTATTAACATAATGAGACATGTATCGCCTCAGGGTCTGCATGGCTTTTAGAAATGAAGAATTTTATTCAAAATTTAAGACAGACTAGAAAAGAAAGATAATGGGCATAGGGCAGTATTAACGCCATCCATATCTATCACCTTTTATGAGAGTATTTTCCAGTACTTACGTGGCCTCTATGACAACCCCGACTCCTGCAGGATTAACAGCATTGACTACAGCACAAGCAATCTCTTTAGTGAGTCGTTCCTGCACTAAAGAATTCAAAGCACTAAATTTCAAAAAACTCATGAATTAATTCAAAAAAAGAAGGGGAAAAATCAAAATTATTAATAAATGAATTTTCATCTAAATTTGCGTGAAAAAAAAAAATTTGGGTTTCTAATAAACAACTTTGGAACACGTTTGAAATAAAAACCGTGCATGAATGCATGCTGTGTGCAATGATAAACCAAGGGGGTGTTGGCAGAACAGAGAAGTGTTATTAGAGCTGAATATTACATAATACCTTGAAGTCTTCTACTGAACATTTCCACAACTCTAGAGTAGAAATATTCAAATTTTAAATTTTAGTCAAAGACTCACTGCTCGGGAAATATTCACTGATAAACACAAAAATCAAAATGAAAAATGTTCAAGGTTGGATTTTGATATTTATAATGAGATTATGCCTTTCACATTACCTTCCTAATTTACTCAGACCAACAATTTTTTTGTTTGGTATATATCCTATATGTACCTAGGAATATAAAAGGCATCAATAATAGGTATAAATTAAAGCAGGGGAGGGTTTATAGACTTAAAGTAATGATTTATGTTAATGGTCCCTAATAAGTTAGCACACAGTGACAAAGGTCAGCCAAAACATACAGGCTGCCGACACAAGCTTGATTAAGCATAAAATTATAGATTGAGTATGTTGTGCGTAGGCATCATAGCTATCATATATTAGTTATATAATTGTTTAAGTATTCAACCAACCTTTCCCATAAAAGGGACAAGATGATGCTCACACAGAGAATAGAAATCAATGTCTTTAACAACAACTAGTTCGTCATGATCTTCATCAAATATAGCATCATTGAGAACCTCTGAAAACCAAGTTAGAAATCAAGATTAATGGGGAATATTTGCCCTAAATTTTGCAGGTCTTAACAATAATGATTTCAAAAACAAACAAACAAACAAACAAAAATAATAGCGAACCTGTTAGATTCTGGGTGTATCCATTAGTAAAAAATAACATGGCTTTTGCTGCTCTACTTGGTGTTTTCAAAAGGCCTTGTCTTTTATATTGCTTGCCTTCAACGCCTTCAAGAATCGTTTCGAAGGCTGCTTCCATCGTGTTCAGTCGGCGTTCCTCTGACGCAAAATCTATTGGACGTTTATCAACAACAGGTACATCGGACATGTTCAACCCTATCTCTCTTACTGGTTTATCCTCTTGCTGCTCTAGGTTTTTATCACTATTATCCATATTTATAAAAGGTTATACGTAGTAAACGTGTTGCAATCTTGAGAAGCTAAATGTGCCGTATAAGGCAAGGAGCAGTAGACATTCCCCGCAAGTCATCAGGCGCGCATGGCATTGTGAATAATAAGCACTGGCCAGGAGTCAAAAAAACTCTTAAGGAAGCACTTAAGAAACGGGTCCATATCATGTTCTTTATCATGATATGTGTGGAAAAAGGAACCAATTATCGGTTCCCTATATCATGAGCCTTTTACTCATAAAAATATGAATTCATTGCATTTTAGAGTATGTTAAATTATTGACCAGTATCATTTAGGTGATTTATATATCGAATATGCGGATAACATCGAAGTTTTTGCAAATTATCGTAAAATTTTCAGTATGATACAAAATGCGCACATTTTCTTGTATACATATACCTGTATTTCCATTTCTAAAAACTATTAATGCGTATATAATGGCGTTTACGCTCAACCATATTCTAAGTCAGTCAGTTAGTCAGCATCGTTAAAAATCATATCTAGCGACCTTTATTAGCGATACACAGGAGCCTGATACAAATTCAAGGTCATAAATAAATTCAAACTAGCAGTGGATAATTTAAACCATATCTTAGTGAAATGATACGAAAGAATTCGTGCTTTCATGATGGAAATTAATACATAAATAATTTTATAATCTCTATATACCTTTTGTGCAAGACACTACTGAATAAGTACATCGTTTCGAATACATCTGACAAACACGAGTGTGGGCATGAAATATCTCTGAGTTGAACGGTAAGTAGATGTTAGTCAGCTAAGTATCTCAAACGTTTATCACAGGCTGTTTGCTCTTATTTTTGAATGTTTGAAAAATGATTCAGTACATCATTTTAATTATAAATCAAAATTCGATAACCTAAAAAAATTATAATTTCCGTGGATCAAATATTTATCGAAGTATCTAGATACCAGGCACCCGTGAGTTTTTGATTTTTGAAAAAAAAAAAAAAAAAATCAAATAAACAGATCGGTAAGAGCATGATACCAAATGCACTCATTTCTTGACCCTCTTGTATCACACTCCCAAGATTCACTTCTCCATTCCCATAACGATGATGAATGCATTCAGGACCTACCACTCTCTTGTACTCCATCGCCAGCTATATTCTAATCCCATGCGTTGGTTGAATATCGTCCGTAAGAGCATGATACCAAATGCACTCATTTCTTGACCCTCTTGTGTCACACTCTCAAGATTCATTCTCTATTCCCATAACGGTGATGAATGCATTCAGGACCTACCACTCTCTTGTACTCCATCGCCAGCTATATTCTAATCCCATGCGTTGGTTGAATATCGTCCGTAAGAGCATGATACCAAATGCACTCATTTCTTGACCCTCTTGTGTCACACTCTCAAGATTCATTCTCTATTCCCATAACGGTGATGAATGCATTCAGGACCTACCACTCTCTTGTACTCCATCGCCAGCTATATTCCAATCCCATACATTGGTTGCGGAATATCGCCCGTAAGAGCATGATACCAAATGCACTCATTTCTTGACCCTCTTGTGTCACACTCTCAAGATTCATTCTCTATTCCCATAACGGTGATGAATGCATTCAGGACCTACCACTCTCTTGTACTCCATCGCCAGCTATATTCCAATCCCATACATTGGTTGAATGTCGTCGGTAAGAGCATGATACCAAATGCACTCATTTCTTGACCTTCTTGTATCACACTCAGCTACACTCTCAAGATTCATTCCCCCTTCCCATAACAGTAATGACCAACCACTCATGACCAACCACTCTCTTGTACTCGATCGTCAGCTGTATTCCAATCCTACGAGCGCGGCTACCTCTGGAAGTGGTGGTAGGGAGCGCAAGTTTGGAAAATATAAGAGACTAGGAGAAAAAGTGGGAGAAGGATTGGATCGGAAAATATGAGATACTAGTAACTCACCCATATGTCATATATATCACATGTGAGTAGCGTCTATTCGATTATTAGTCTTGCCCATTATTCTAAATTCCAGTACATTACAATTAAATCTATAAGTTAGTTTATAGATACACTTGATTGCAGAAACGTTGAAGTATACATTTATACAAATATCTAATGAGATGCATAATGCAAAATAACCATTTTCAACGCTTAAAACCAACTGATTTATAATCATTAGACATGAAAAAATATTTTGACAGTCATTGAATGAAACAAACAATAAATAAAGCGATTTTTCTGTTTTGCATATCATTAAATATACTGAATAAATTAGATATTTGAATAAATGTATACTGCAACGTTTCTGTAATCGAGTGTAAATTTGTATCTCCGCACGCCCTTGTAATATCCTCTATTTACATATATATAATTACATGACAATCTTCTTAGACTACATTCACGAATCCTTAGCCGGTAGAGCAGAGCATTGGTTGTGCTGTTTTTGCTTACAACGTCAGGACAAATACTTTTTCCAGCACTCTTTTTTTACAATGTCTTTTCAGAGACTTTTATGCATAGAATAACTTCAAAACGCTTTACATGATAGACTCTAGCTTACCACAGAATCAAGCATGTGTGTTTGAAGGCCACCTTATAATAATAGCTCTTTATTAATTAAGAAGACGAACGTCCTTAATGACAAATTGACTAACTAAACTAATTATATATGTAAAAATTATGATAAAATATAATTAATGATAGAGTGCTCACACTAAATCCATGAAACAAATACTAATTTTTAGCACTAAATAGAAATATTAAACAATAGGAAACAAAGGATTCTGTATGAAATAGTACTAATTAGTACTATTTATTGTTCACGGTTTTAGTGCATGCACTCTACAGCAAAAATAAATTATTAAATACTTATCTAAAACTGGGCATTTATTTAAGACAACTTTCTTAAAACGCTCAGTTTTTGATGGGAGGATAAAACTGTGTACTCTATCTCTTAAAGTGCTTATAAACCTTTACACGATATTTTCAGAATTGATTCTTTAAATAGTGAATAGTTGATTGTGAAAATAATTCGTCATTTGAATGTTGGGTCTTTGAGATACAAAGGTTAATATTCCCAATATGTTAATGACCATGACGTAACATAGAAGAGTCGAAAGCCGAAAGCCGAAAAGTTTGTTTCGTGTGCCTTTTACGAGGCCTTGAAAGTAAACTACTTCTAGAAAGAGGTAAACTGCTTCTATCTAAGTTCTAATTTCTATAAAGTTCTTATACAAGACACAAGTATCCAGGTATCCAGGACAACGGCTTCGACGTATAACAGCTGACAGTAAATAATGAAGGCTCATGATATAGGGACCCGATAATTGGTCCCTTTTTCCGCACATATCATGAGAAAGAACATGATATGGACCACTTTTATACCTCTAAGGGGACGAGGCTAGTTGAAAAACGGCTTGATTTTCTCGGTGAGTACAATAACGCCATCGTACAAACGGCCTATTCTAAAACTTCTAACTTGTCATACTTATATCAGTAAAGATGTGAATCAAACAAGAAATTTTGAAATTTGCCCGACTTTATGCATTTCTTTGTAAACTTGTAAAGTTCAAAAATGCGTACACCTAATTGCAAAAACGTTGTCATACGAAAATAGAACATTAGTGATTTAGTGGGATAGGAATTATATTAAAAAACGAAAGAAGATCACTGAAGCTGATTTTCTTGTTGTTTTGTTTTTGTTTTTTGTTGTCTTTTAATGCATTCCTTTCTCACTAAATTACTAATGTTCTATTGTGTATGACAACCTTCTTGCAAGTAGGTGTACATTCTCTGGATTATGAACAATATTCATCAAACTCTACAATTGTTTTCTAATTTGATATTCAAACGTGAATACATGCAAACTTTTCATTCTGATAAAACGAAACAAAACAAAACAAAAGTTTCTACAGCACGACGTCACCGTGAAAACCCTCAATATAATACAACTATAAAGAATTTTTCACCTTCCAACAAAGAATGACGTGTAGTCTGGCGCGGGGAGCCTAATAAGTGGTGATAGTAGTATTTTTAAGCACCTTCTCACTTACGGTCAAAGATACAAATAAATAGCGTCTTCCGTTTCACTGGCTCCATGACCTTCCTTGACCAAGCAGTGAAAAACACAAGATCTTCTATGTCCATAGGGTTGTCAGTCAATCTCACTGACTAACTGGTTTTCTAGATTTTCTGCGTGGCTGTAACTAATGGTTGACCAAAGAGTTTCGCTCGAAACGTGAAAACAACAGCGTCGGAATTTCTTAGCCTGCAAAATAAAACCAAAGACGAACCGGGTAAGTAAGACAAGTATACGATACGATAGTCTATGAATGAAGTGCGAAAGAGCAATGATCTTCAGTAGCTAGTGTTTGGTAAATACGACACAGACTACTATAGAACGCGCTAAAAGCTGCGCGCTTTCGATCAATATATGAATAATCACTATTTCTGGTGAAAAATATTTACAATAAGTCCCTCAATAGTGTCTTTTTTGATAGGAAATTTGGCAATCTCTTACTGCGAGCAAACTAGCGCGTGCCATTTTCTTTTTCGACAAGCGCACTCAGGAATTCCTAAAACCTTCAACTCTTACTCAAAATCTTTATTGTTTAATGTAATTCCTATGATTTTGTATTTTAGAAACTACATTGGCCGATATCATTGGCTATATTTTTATGTCGAGTAGTGATTCTAATTGTAGTTTGAGATGGTTGTGTTGAAATATGATCTGATTTTAATATCATAATAGACTGGAACTCGTAGGTATAGGGTCATTTATTAGACAGACAAAGAACTAATCGTCTCGAGAACGAACTCGTGCTGAGTTTGCCAGACACTGGCTCTTTAATGAAAAAACTATTTTCTGTTAAGATACGTTTGACACTCTAAACTATACTCTCTATGAACCTATTCTCGTACATCTGAAGTACCGTCGTAGCTCTAGGAACTTTCAAAGCCATAACCTTCAGATTTTCAGTGTATGAAACCACTCCACGCTTTGCTCTATCTCACTCGACTCTCTTCACTTTGACGCAAAAAAAAAAAGGCGTATGTTTGTAATCAGTTCATCATATTTGACTACAACAGTGCATGCAATCACGAAACGAGACCGCAGATGGTTGCCCCAAGCACTTTTTGAGCATAATTTGTTGTCAATTGACCCAGCGTTCTCTATTGAAGCGTAATTATGAAGCACTTTGGTGGTGGAAGTTTCCTGTTTATAATTGCGAATGCCTTTTAAAATGTTTTTATAATAGGATTATGTATTTAATGCTAAGCGTATAACTTGTGGATGAGCTGGAAATATTTGATGCTGCTGCGTCACGTTACAATATTTCAGTACATTTTCCAGTCAAGCATCGTGCAATCGTTATTTAATAGATAATTACTGAGGCACGCAGCATTCGTAGGTATAATGCAGGCAGCTTCGGCTTCAGCTACGAATGCTGCGTGCCGAAGTGATTATCTAGTATAATTATTGTTCTTATCAAAATCCAATTGTTTTCTTTCTAGCTTGTTTATCATAGAAACAAAGCCAATAATGAATGAACTAAATATGTCTGATTTTCCTCTATGCATTCGTTGGGATAATGCAGACTGAAAACAATGGATTTTGATAAGATCAGTAATTATTGGCATCGATCTTCTCGTGCTGAGCATTCCTGGTTTTAATCATGACACCCATTTTGATAATTACAAGGAGAAAAGATTCCACATTTGCAAACAATATTTTAAAAAGCTAATTTGGGAAATGCCAAAAAAGTATTTGAAATTCAAATTGCAAAACGTTATGCCTTAAGTGGATTGCGGACCTTGTAAGCAATTGGAAATAAACGTTACTTAGTTAAACTATTTTCTTATAAGGCGCACTGTGAGCGTTGCGATGTGCACTATTGAATATCATTGAACGTTGAGCAATCTTGAGACCATCCTTTTTGAAATGGTTGTATGTATAGCTTAACCATGAAGGCATACTTAATCCAAACGTAAACAGAAATATTGTGATGATGGCGATGATGGTGCCAGGATGATGATACGATGATGATGCTGATGGTATAACGATGGTGATGATGATGATGATAATAATGATACTGATGGTGGCGGTGGTGATGATGATGATGCTGACGATGGTGGTGGTGGTGACGATGATGATGCTGCTGATGGTGGGGATGATGATGATGATGCTGCTGCTAATGATGGTGATGGTAATGGGGATGATGGTGATGGTGATGATGGTGTTGGTGACGAATCAAATCTCCACGCTCTTACAAGGATTCAGTTACGTGTTCTCCCGCGTTGAAAGTGCCGAAAGAATTACCTGATATTTAATAACTATTACTATCACAGGTCGTCTAAGTTCACCTTTGTCTGAATCGTACTACGTATGTCAGTTTATACTGAATTACAAACCAGGGTCATAACACACGTATACATCACCATCGAAAGAGCGATCAATCAATGATCCACAGCTGTAGAGTTTGAGTAATTTTAAGGCGATAATTCATTGCAAGAATAAGGAGAATAAATGCTTGTATTATAAACGATATAGAAGAATGATGCGCATTTGGATCTGTCAGCACAGCTCTCAACCAGTCTATATTTAAAACTAAATGGCTTGTTTGGGTGAAAGATGAAAGATACCGGGATAATTAATTAAGCATGAACTCAGAGAAGACAACTCTGCAAGGATCCACATAGTTAGAGTAGACCTCGATTCAACTCCTAAATTCCGATTCGATATGGCGTGGAGTGGTTTAATTATGAGATTCTACCGCTGGGTAGACTGCCAGAGAAATCACTCCCTGAATGTTCGATGTAAATAATTACTTTTGTGTTTTATGTTACGACTGCCAAACTCCAAAACTTGCTAGTTGTCACAGTACGAAATTTCACCACATTTTTTGAAGTAACTGCAGTGCGCAAAGTCACTGTTTATCTAATCTTAATGGCACTGCAAGTTCACGTCATGGCACTGCACGTCCACTGTCCTCAAAAACATACGTGATAAGGGTATATAAAACTTTGTATAAATGTCACAATCAATTCAGAGAGATTCGAGATTGTTTATCATCTGTGGCTGTTGAATTCAGTGCTGATCCTGAAGAACCCCGAAACGTTTTAAGAATAGCTGCCATGGAAACGCCTTGATTGACGTCCATAATAACCTACAATGTCGCGCGACGTCAAGTTATAGATTTCTGCGCGCGTAAAGAAGCCAAGAAAGTGAGCAGAAGGCAGGAAAAACCTGTACGTATTGCGTATCATTAGAGAAAAATATGTGGCGCTAATGAGAACTGCTCGCACAGTCCTTTCATTTGCCTGAACCAATCGAAAAACGTTTTAACGAAGCTCGCTATGCAGTATCCAATCAACTTTCAGTTATTTAGCCGCAAGGTAACTTGACTCTCAACTGGCTTTCTCCTTGATTGACCTACCAAGCAGCTCTCCTAAGCGCCCTTTTAAATTTACTCCAGTCTCAATCATTTTACATTTAATCGATCATTGGTGATACTTCTGTGCCCCTTGTACCTTATCGTTAATCATGAGATTCAGACGCTCTTCAACCTCCTTTATCAATCCACGCATATTGTGTATAGATAGTTTAATCCAGTTCTGTGAGGATAGGTAGGTTCATAAGCTCCATTCGTACTACGATTACGCATAGCGCAATTTATGATCAGTAGTATAATGGTCCTTATAGGAAGTACTAGAGGGCAATAATCGATTTAAATGCTCCTAGAAATATACTCAAGTAAGTCGTTTACGCTGATACTTAAAATTATCTATTTTTAAATCGAAAAATATCTGCGCACAGGGTTTTCTAAATTCAATTGGATTGCGCGCGCACCGATTTTCAGCTATCTTGTTGCGACAACTGGATTTCTTTGTTGAGCTAGCCAAGTTTTACTCGTAGTTAGTCTTGTTTTAGCTTGTTTTCTCTTCATCTTACAACAGCACAAAATTTAATGCGCAAGACTATATAGACTTCTCTCTTCACTGAACCTTTTCTCGGCTTAGCTAGCCAGCCTTTTTTCGAATTTAGTTTTGCTTTAGCGTGTCGTTTCCATTTAGAAGTAGATCAGGGAGTTCTCTTCATTCTATAGCAGCAACGAATTAAATGCGTAAGACTATATAGACTTCACTGATCCTTTCTTCGTTTAGCTTGCCAATTTAGACTTGTTTTATGCATGTCATTTCCATATGGAATCAAGTCTTTCATCACACTCACTATGACAGTTGCTGCAGGCAAAATGCCTTATCATTAAATACCAGCCCTGCATGAAGGCGAGTCCGAAGTAACAAGGTTCCTTTCTTCTATAAAAAGTTATTTTTAAATCTCTACGGTACTTTTGAGAGTCACAAATTCCTTCACATCACGAAATCTCTCATAACGTAACGATCTTCCTAGATTGTTTTTGAAGTTAGGCATTTTTGTCCTCCTGGGAGGGTGCTCCCAAATATGGGAGGACGTCGATGCTCGTCGGAAATTTATAACAATGACCCGACCCTAGATGGTACATGGGTCTTGTCCAGTTGGGTGTGGCAACTAATGATGTTTACCCCTAAGAGGTACCAATTACGAATTGAAAATAAATACCATGAATCAGAAATGCTATTCTGACAATTATTTTAGTATAATCTGCCCTTTTCTAATCGGAGTACCTCCTTCCCCCGGGGGTCCTGGCTGGCTGTCCTTATGATGC
Organism: Actinia tenebrosa; assembly: GCF_029948245.1. Lineage (NCBI taxonomy): Eukaryota > Metazoa > Cnidaria > Anthozoa > Actiniaria > Actiniidae > Actinia > Actinia tenebrosa. The sequence goes on from NW_028292585.1 coordinate 5,738,219, forward strand.
GTCATCTTTTCATACACTGTGCTAGTTGCCAAGTCTTGCGGATGAAGCTGGAAAGGTGCTAAATATGGGTCATTAAATTGATATCAATCCAAGGTGTATTGTTTATGTAAGGATGTTTGTGTCTGCCATTAGCAACAGATATGAGACCGAGCAAACCTCTAGTTGGTTTTCGGTCCTTGACTTGGCGAGTAATTAAGGTAACCTTGTGCACTATATTGGTGATGACTATCATATTATGGCTACAATTAATATCTGGAATCAAGCCAGCGTCAAACTAGAAACTCATGTATTTCATTTAGTGATTGAGTGCGATGCTCCAGAATATTCACATTTTTGTCGATGAATTTCTTCTCCGTAAATCAGATTCTCTTGCTTTAAAAACTCTCGAAACTAAACTTAAAGACGGATATTCCAAACTTTCCATAGAAATATTTAGTAAAGTTCTTCAAAAAGCCATTAACTCAGTAAGAAATTTGACGTGTGACGGAAGCTACCATCTTGAATCAAGAAGCTTAAAATTCCAAATATGGTATCTAAACTCTAATTTGCATATCGGAATATTCCAGAACATGGTTATAGTATCATATACTCAACCCTCTTATGAGCTTCTGGTCAGACTTAATACGTTTTTATTTAAACAAGAGGTGCGGTTTTAATAAAGTCGTCTTTAAACGATAACATCTGGCGGAAAAGAAGAAAGTTTTATTTTTTATCAAGCTCCTGAATTACCTGCAAAGGTTATAATGTCATCAGCGCAGAAAAAAAAACTTGATCAAAACAGGCGGAGGTTCGGCTAGACGAGTTTTAGCTTTGCGATACTTTTTGGCAGTTTTCCCTCGATTCATAACTTTCAACCATCGTCATGCATGTAGAACATGATACGAGAGAACTATTGTTCATGATTCTTCGGTTCTATGTCTACCCGGTGTCGTGTAACGCATTACAATCTTCTATCCCCTGGTGAAACCCTTAGTCGGAGCTAGTATAGTAACGCTTGAACACTAGATATGCGAAGCGCATATATTCCTGTGGTCTTTTTAAATCGGACTAGGGTGATTCATGGTAATATACCAAGACCTAAGTGTACATTACGGTTAATAGCCAGTATCAACGCCATGCAGCCAGCCAGTGTAACGCATTACAATCTTCTATCCCCTGGTGAAACCCTTAGTCGGAGCTAGTATAGTAACGCTTGAACACTAGATATGCAAAGCGTATATATTCCTGTGGTCTTTTTAAATCGGACTAGGGTGATTCATGGTAATATACCAAGACCTAAGCGTACATTACGGTTAATAGCCAGTACCAAAAACAGCCCTGTCTCTATCCAACGCTAGGCTTGCCGAAAAACACTCAGTGAGGACGAACGTGGAAAAAATTCTTGGGAAACCAACGAGGGAAAGAAGGTGCGCGATGCTGGCCGCTTCTTCGGTTCAGCTTGCGCATTTTGGCTCAACTCCATACATCCTGGAGCGCTAGATTACTCGTGCACTTCAAGGCTAATAGACAACGAAGAGCTAAGCGCAACATGCATGAATGTTTGATGAAAGGTTTTTGGCAGTGTAATACGTGATATCAAATCGCGCTGCAACAAAACCTTAACTTACGTAGATGTTTTTCTTTCTATTCCAGATATCCGCCATGGCATTTTCGTTTTCTTATATTTCGCTAATGTCAATAGCAACTGTACTTGTGGCGCAGACAGTACGAGAACCGACTCACTGCAACATGATAACGGGATCAGTGTGCCGACAGTACCGTACACTCGGTACCTACCGGGTTACATGTGATAAAACGAAGTACAACGCTTGCGGACAAATATGTAACAGCGCAAAATGCTACTTACAATGTAACGCTGATATCTGTAATCAAACCTGCGTTGCTGGTCGTTGCGTGACAGCTGTTTGTACGTCACGCAGCTGTAAACAAGAATGCGTGCGTTCGGGATGTAAGATGGAATGTCGGAGTGATGTATGCTCCCAAAGTTGTGAAGCTGCCGGATGCGAAATCAAATGTCCTGCAGGAGTCAAGGATTGCACACAGATATGCAATTCGGGGAAATGTAAAATGAAGTGTGATGCTGGAGTGCAGAATTGCAATCAAACATGTCACGGAGGAAAGTGCGCAATGATTTGCAATGCTAAAAATTGCATCTATTCTTGTAAAGATGGAGACTGTTCTTACGAAGAAAGGAAAGAAATATTACTCAACAACAATTTGAGACCCCTAAGAGACTGTAGTAAGCCAGAGAACGAAGAAACCTGCTATCAAAACTGCACCGAAGGTCGTTGCAGGATTGCTAGTTTATACGGCCGTACTGAGCGATCTTTGCAGATATGCCATGGCGGTAACTGCTCGTTTGTCTGCAAAGCTCCATTAGTTTGCAACCAGATCTGTACAGGAGGCAACTGCATGCGTTATTCGTGTAGTTCCGAGTACTGTGTTCAGGAATGCGTCGCAGGATCATGTGAGATGGAATGCGCATCGAAAACATGTTACCAGATCTCACGAGGAGGATGGACTACAATGCGCTGTCTCTCCAATGTCGACAAATGCCATCAGTTTTGTGCTGGTGGTGACTGCAAACTGTTTTGCCAAGCCAAGCTTTGTTACCCTGAATGCAAAGCCGGTGGGTGTTTGACGTCGAATGTGAAGCCCCGAATAAGAGCGTTGCCCACAAGGGTCCGGTGTTTGGTATCTACCGGGGAATGCCAACAAAACTGTCACACAAAGAGAAGCTGTATTTGTAGAAGGTACTACGCGTTATTCCACTCGTGTGATCAGCTCTGCTACGAAGGAAATTGCCGCAGCGTTAAGTGCTACACGTTGAATAAATGCAACCAGGTGTGTGAGGATGGCCAGTGCAAATCCATGATGTGCAAGTCCAACACCTGTGTGCAGGATTGCAGGGGTGCGGATTGCGAAATGGAATGCCAAGCTAAGAACTGCACACAACTGTGCCCTGGTGGCGGATGCCGAATGCGGTGCACGTCACGCGTCGAGAATTGCATCCAAGCGTGTGACCCTAATAAAGGAGAATGCACATTTGATTGTCACGCAAAGAAGTGTTCTGTCACGATGCTTTGACGCGTGACATCGTGACATCTAATTTATGCCCACCTGTGCATCATCTTAATTATTATCAACTCCATTGGGAAGTAATTGAATGTTAAATCAAGTCATATAAATGCGTCATAAAATGATATACGACCTACCTGTGGTGAGAGTCGAAGATTCAGTTTCAGTATCGTGGGCTACCTGTATCAGACAACATTCTTTATATTATATTCAGTGCACATACAGATCAGCTTACTCAAGTTAACCGCCGACAAAGAAAGACTGGACATCAGAGATGACAGTTAAAAAAACAAAAATACTGGGCTGCCTGTAGTGTAAGTCCAAAATAGCAACCATATAAAGTGTCCACAAAAGGGCAAAAAACAACAACAACAACAGAAACAACAACAGCAAGAACAACAACAGAAACAACAACAGCAACAACAACAACAGCAACAACAACAGCAGCAACAACAACAGCAACAATGACTGAGGTTGAAGCACGTAGCCTGCGTAGGGACCTTCAATAATCGTGGGGCAAGAGCTCGGACGCCAGGGACTGGGAAGAAAATTTTTAACACTACGGTTATTGAGGGCCGCCGGCTACGCTGGCTAAAGAGTAAGGTTGAAATAATGCGACCCGATCGTATTGATCTCAAGTAGTAAATACCGATAAATACCCCCTCTACTACTCCATTTCACCTGCTCAATCGATCTCAATAGAGGCTTTGCAGCATCACATGATGACAACCATAACGGAAATCAGGAAAAATTGAATCTTGTCTAATTTGATTTACACGAAAAAACATTCAGTTTCCCAGTGGAGAAAAACTCTATTCTTGTGCCTCCTGTCTTGGCTGCCATCACGTGATGATGCAAAGCCTCTATACAAGTTTTTTTATATGTTATGATTCGTGACCATTTCTATACACAAATGGGCTGTTTAATTAGCAGACATGCCAACAGACAATGCATTCTTTTCTGCTGTTTGACTTTTAATTGTTTTTGGTCAAAATCCAGGATTCCACTTCCAGAGTTCGTGGATTTCTGTGCAAGCGAATAACTCCTTGAAACTTTTTAAATTCTAGAGCAATTACGGAATGGAATTACTATCACAGTGTACAATAAAAATAAAAGAAATCAATAAAACGATAAGCAAGAATGTATTTAATCAGTCACTGGTTCCTTAGTGTAGTGGTTATCACGTCTGCTTTACACGCAGAAGGTCCTGGGTTCGAGCCCCAGAGGAACCAGTAATACTTTTGCAGAATCACTACACTTAGATTATCTAATAAATAAAACCAGCCTCTTAAAATCTTATTTTGATGATATTTTTGTGCGTTACGATCAATTATATAGAAAATGCAGACAGGCAAAGCTCACCATAAACAACACATATTTTCAACAAAAAACAAACAAACAAACAAACAAAAAAACATATTTTCAAAACGGATTTCCAAACGTAAGTGAATATTTTTTTAAATTGGATCGGACGGCAGTAAACTTCAAAGGGCTGTCAACGCATGGCACTATATACGTCCAGGGTTCCATCACTGGGCCCGGTTGTACGAAGCCTGGATAGCGCTACCTGACGGATAAATCTTATCCAGTGGATAAATTTATTGCATAACAGCATCGACTTATCCACTGGATAAGGATTTATCCACCGGATAGCGCTATCCAGGCTTTGTACAACCTGGCCCTAGCTGCATGGCCTACAATTGTAACATTGTCTTGGCTTCGCGTGGCAGAGGAGACGGTTCTTTGGCCATCGCGGTTTTTCATTTCATGTGGATGATTGAGTCTCGTTTTTATTTCAAACTCTATTTTCCGGGAAACTGTCGTTCTCTGGTCGATAAATAGTGGTTGGCCGCTTAAGCTGGTACATATTTTCTAGCAAAACCCTCTTCTAGACTTTGAAAACTGGTCGCTGAATAAAGGTTGCATTTGGTCGCACAATAAAGGGAAGGTTGTTTTAAGTGACAGTCCACAGTCCACAGTCCATAGTCCACAGTCCACAGTCCACAGACCTTACTTACTCCAATCTAGTGATTTAATTACATTTCAAGCCTGATTTTTTCTTTAATTAAATAAACATGTAGGTCACATTAACCTCACTTGAAAACAAATTTTAGGTTGTCGATCGATGTGTTAGAAAATTCCACTCAACATATCGTGCGTCCATTGCAGTTCATAAATGTTGTGGTCTATCTTTCGATCAACAGTACAAAACCCTCTGCACAACAAGCAAATGTTTAAGCGATCACTGATAAAACCACTGGAATTCGCTCAATTCACTGATACGGGACGGAAGTCGACAAATAACATAAGCTGATTTGATTGATAGTTACAAACCTGTCCCTACCTAGGTCGGCGTGGCTTCCTGACCTTGGGAACTTTCACATAGATGTATCTATTCGAGTTGTTATCTTCTCTGATTTATGCTGATAAACGAAGTAAGATGAAACTGTTCGTTCGGAAAGTTTATGCCGGTTGATTTTTTGGGTAGAGTCCCAGAATGGGAACGATAACATTCTTAAAATTATTTTCCTCATTATTTTGACCAAGAAAAAAAGATAGAAGAGGACTGCTGGAAAATCAAAAGAGAGAAGTCATTGGCGGAAGGAGGTAGAAAAGAAAGGACAAATCGAAGCTAAAGGGGGGGGGGGAAGGCTAGAATGATTTTGAGAAGGCGCCGAATTCGAACTGAGCAAAAATGCAAAGAATGCGCGAACAGATGAAGAAAAAGAAAGAGGGAAAACGCACACAAGCAAAAGAAATATATATATATATACACATAAAAGGAAGGAAAGTAGAAAAGAACCGATAGTTCCTTACATTTAAGTCAGTGTTTTCCAATGTCACATAGTATTCCTCATAATTAATTAATTTTTCGTTTTTAGCTAAGGAATATATTGCTATAAATGAAGACCCCTTGCACCTAATCTGAGCCAACCTGGGGGTCAAAATAATGAGCATTATATCAAACAACATTAAAAAAGACTTCAATCCTCAAGGGAATTCTTTTCAGGGTTTTGGTCTTCAGGTTGGGAATCACTACAAGGGGTTTATACCCAAGCAACTTTTTCCCAACGGATTTGAAATGAAATTGAAATATTTACACTCAAAATAAAAGGGTTTATAATTTGTGCTTAAGAAAATACTCCAGTTTCGAGTTCTTTGTTGGCGAGGCTTAGCCTCGATGTTGTGCGGAATATTCATGTGTTTCAGTGAAGGTCCGTGGAATTTGACAGTGTTTGTATTGTTGAAGTTGTTCATTCTTTACTTTACCGTTGGTATTTGTGAATATTTAGTAGACACTGATTCGACGCGAAACCTGGGTAAATGAGTCTGTAGACAAAGAACACAGCTGTAATTTGGAACTTGAAAATGTTTTTAACTCGCAATACAACGTTTACCACCCGGTGCAAAAGCTCCACCACTCTACCCCACCTAGTCATAATCGTGTAATTTGAAACCTCCACTCGATAAATCGGAATATATTTAGTCATAACTGTCAACAATATTCAAGAAGTCTTTAGTGTTCTCGGTACGTACCTCCAAGACCATCTACCTAGCTTATATTCTATTACCGCAAGGTAAGTGAGGTCTTACTAAACTGCTTTCTGCTTACATTGGGTTAAGGTTCATTTGAAGATTTAAATAAAAATTAGCTAACTTCCTTTTGCCCTCTGAGGCAGAAATGCGTAAATTCTGGTCAAGAAAAATTAGCCATAAGTTCGTGATTTCGTTTCAAAATGCTAATGTGATAGCCAAGGTAAGGTAGCATGATTAAGAAACCATCTGTATATTTAAATAAAGGGATTCTTAGTCAGTTTTCCAACGACACATTTGCCAAATTTTGAGGCACAACTCGAGCTAGCCTTTTGTCCAACTTCTGTCTCGTTATTTGCGGATGTAAGTCCAATTTCTTGTCATTTTTGATGTGCTTCAGCTAATTTGAATTTCGGTATTCAACCAACACTATCGTGTTCTGAAAAATATGTTTAAGAATTTTGAAAATAATGATTCCTTAAAAATATACTAAAAACATAACTTTATCCAAGGCATCAATGAACGACACATTCTTGATGGCCAAAGTGATATACCCCTTGAACCACACGTTTTACTTCACTGATTTTCTCAAGTCAATCAAATGCAAAACAGTTAAGTGCAATTCGCGTTTCTGTATGGTGAATGAGTTAGTCTCTTTGACGTCTTCTTGAATAGCTGCATTCTCTATTTTGTTTATTTTATAATCACGCATTTCTCAGGAACAGAGTGTGATGAATTCAAATGTCGATTCCTTTCCGCTTGTTTTGACGTCCTAAACGAAAACTTGCCACCCACTCAATAACCTTTCCGGTACCGCCTATCCCGAAGAACGACCTACTAATATATTTTACGAGGGTCTAGTTAAATCTGGGTTTTTTTTTTCGAAGTAGGGATAAGATGCGGTAGGTGGTTCAATTCAAGAGGGCGCGGGTTTTGAATCTAGTGATAGGCATCATCAACCTGAGATATCCGGTGATGTCTTGATTTTATCGCTACTATCAAAATAAACAAAGGCCACTGTTCTTGAAAAACGACTCGCTATCTGCAAGAGTCTTATCTACAGTTGCCGATAGAGAGAGAAGATTTTACTTTAAAGAGAAAAATCTACCGCAAATCATAATCTAAACCAAGCCAAAAAAAAGCCAAAATATATTTTGAAGTAGTCTATAATGAACGAGTAACATTTAACACCAATTAGTCGTACGAGCAACAGGGTTCCACACTTTGGCATTTTAACTTTTTAATTAAATCCAGTTTTTCAATTCCTTTTACCATATCTATATATAATTTGATTTCATTTTTCTATCTATAGTCTTCGTTAGGTAGCAGAATGAGTCGTGCGCTCCTGGTGTTATTACTCAGCTGTTTGTCCGTTATAACGATTTGTTCCGAGATTGAAGACGAGAAATCTCAATGTACACTGCAAAGCGATTCAAACTGTCAGCAGTATTGGTCTGTGCGCAGGCGCAATATGACTTGTCACGTTTCTGAACGTTACCGCAGCTGTGACCAACTGTGTCACGCAGGAAAGTGCAATATCTCTTGTATTGCTCCAGAGCAATGCCGACAACGATGTTATGCCGGCTCGTGCGATTCAATGGAATGCAATTCAAGAAAATGCCGTCAGCATTGTCTGAGAAGTGAGTGCAACCTTAAATGCAATAGTAAGCATTGTAACCAAGAATGCAATGTTGCAGGATGCCAAATGACTTGCAGTCCTGGGACAGAACTCTGTATTCAGAAATGCAAGGCTGGGAAATGCCTAATGAGATGCCCTCGTGGTGTGAAGTATTGCAAGCAGACATGTAACTATGGAAACTGTATAATGTTGTGTCAAGCGGAGCGGTGTCTACGATCCTGTCGCGAGGGAAGATGTATATATGACGTTCCTCGAGAACCCGTTTACCAAGTGGCTGTCATAGAAAACTGTAACTACGGTTTGGTAAACAAGACCTGTTTACAGGAATGTATACGTGGCTATTGTAACATTTTAAACAACGATCCTCAACACAATCACAGTCAAATTTGCTTCGGAGGACATTGTAACCTCGATTGCAATGATTACCATAAATGTAGTCAAGTGTGTATCGGAAAAGGATGCAAAAAGTTAACCTGTAAATCTGGAGTCTGCATACAGGAATGTGTTGCGGGGGGATGTGAAATGGAATGCGTGTCGGAAAAATGCAGCCAGATTTGCCGAGGTGGCGGATGCATTATGAAGTGTTTGTCACACGATACTAGGATCTGTCAGCAATATTGCACTGGTGGGGGATGCAAGATGATTTGCAATGCCGAGAATTGCAGTCCAAGTTGTTATGCGGGTTACTGTGAGTACGTCCGCACGAGACCTCCAGGTTCTGGGATCTTAAAGGTTTGTGATTCAATCGAGCGGGGAGTGTGTCGTCAAGCCTGTAGGAGTTATGAGGGGTGCTCCCTCACATGTAACCAGCTTGACACTCTGCACTCGTGCAATCAAACCTGTGATGGTGGGAATTGCAATCTTAATTGCTCCAGCATGGAACGCTGCAATCAAAATTGCGCCGGTGGGTTTTGCCAGTTGATGACATGTAACGCTAAAGTTTGCTTTCAAGTATGTAATGGAGGAGAATGCGGAACCATGAAATGTGAAGCAGAGACGTGCGTACAGATGTGTTTTGGACCAGGATGCCACATGACCTGCACGCCAGGCGTCAGGGAATGTCATCAAGCTTGTATGACTAAACAGGGGCATTGTATATTTGACTGTCATGCAGAAATGTGCACCGTCTCCCTCGTATGACGTCGTTATTTAGACCGTTACCATGGCTCCGCTAATGTCATTGTGACATCTCTTTTTTTCCTTGTAACCTTAACTTACATATACCAAATATGGTATGCTATTATATGTGGTACCACTGCTACTGCTAAATGATTTCCAACGACATTTTTATTGTACGTTTCCATGGTGTTATATAATCTTAACTATGCAAAATATTTTTGGAAAAAAAAACTCACGAAAAACAACTTCAATAAAATGGCGGATCAGGATTTTAAAAGGAGGGGTTCCAAAATGGTCGCCCCGCAGAAAAATCTGGCGCCGTCAAAACAGGGGCGTTTGCTGTTTTGTGCGCTCTAACCGACTCCAGACGTTGCGTTTTGTTAGTGGCTTTCGTCTATTGATTTTACGACGGGCCGAGGGCATTCCGATCGTGAGCGATAAATATGGAATATCGCTCGCGACCGATATGTCTTTGATCCAATACTGAAATATAATTATAGTAAGTTATGTTATTAGAGATTATTTTCCATTGTATAATGTTATAGTTTTAAAGGATAAAAGACGCTGTAAATACTTATGGCTGCTTTTTCATTCACTACTTGACAGAATGCTGGTGCGTGTGTTTAAGGAAGCGTGCGATATTTCTTGATGTACCATTCGAAAGCATTGCATACACCTATTTCAATAAACGTTGCGTGACGACCTATTTCAACGTTGCGTGACGACCCTAAGAACGGCTGCGAAGGAGGCTAGGTGGATAGCGCTATCCGATGGATAAATCCTTATCCTGTGGATAAGTCGATGCTGTTATCCAAAAGAATGAGGAATTTAACCCGTGAAATAAACTTGAAGAAAGTTAGGGTCTACTGATGTGTATTAGTCTAATATCTATTTCACTGTTTTAAAGACTTCACTCTAAGTTTTGGATAAAATTTACCCGTCGGATAGCGCTATCCATCCTTCGTACAACCGGACCCTGATGTTTGCTTTTTGAATTTTTCAAAGACAAATTAAGAGTTATTTAAGAAATCAAATGGTCAGTTTTGCGCTATTTCTAATTTTTTTGCTTTTTCGTTGGTTTTTTAATTGGTGCATTCTAATATTATTTATTTAAGTATCATTGGTAAGTCCCTCTATAAGGAAATGAGAAGGGGGAGGGGGATGTTGTCTTTTGGTCCTCTTGGGTTAATCTGCCCTTATTCATTAGAATACCAAGACCGTTAAACACTACTTAATGTACTGGGATATAAGGATTTTACTTTGCGGCATAATAGCCGATGGAATTTTGAAGACTCAAGATCCTGTCGAACAATATTACGGTGTTCTGAACCTTGATATTCAGTATGTAGTAACGATGGGCCTTCCGTTACTGTCTTTAGTTGGCTCTATGTCTCTTGACAGCGGTGAACCCGACCACCCTAACTTACAACTACACTGGAAGGTGTACCTCATTCGTCGGGTTTTGTTATCGACGCTGACCTAAATAAATAGAAAAGGTCGTTCAACTACACAATGGTGTGGTGTAGTGTGGTGTGGTGTGGTGTGGTGTGGTGTGGTGTGGTGTGGTGTGGTGTGTTGTGGTGTGGTGTGATGTAGTGTGTTGTGGTGTGGTGTGGTGTGGTGTGTTGTGGTGTGGTGTGATGTAGTGTGGTGTGGTGTGGTATGGTGTGGTGTGGTGTGGTGTGGTGTGGTGTGGTGTGGTGTGGTGTGGTGTGGTGTTTTTCTACTTTTTACTTACCCTGTTCAAGGCCCACCCAGGAAACGATCCTGTGCCATCATGACTCATCGTTATTTTGGAAAGCGATTCCATATTTGGCAGTTGTCCGTTAATCGTTGAGGTGTCAACACTGCAGTTTTGATTAGCAAGTTACAATTAAAAAAAAGCAACAACAACAGGGTAGCGGTTACGGCGTTATATACAACTAACGAATGTCAATCGATGTTTGTGTTCATCAAGCCATTGCTCTCACCTGTTTCTGTCAAAGTCTCCGGAGAGCTGTACTTTTGAAGAGCTTATTTCTTTCTTAAAGTGAGATCCATTAAGTATGATGAATACATTGGCACCAGTACCAGCAAGCCACTCGCCGGCCGTGTATACAGTGATAACATAATCTCCGACTTAAGATAAGAGGAACACAGTATTAGATCTTATTCTTTTATGGTCATCCATCCATCCATCCACCCACCCACCCACCCACCCATCCGTCCGTCCATCCATCCATCCATCCATCCATCCGTCCGTCCGACCGTCCGACCGTCCGACCGTCCGACCGTCCGACCGTCCGTCCGTCCGTCCGTCCCTCCGTCCGTCCATCCATCCATCCATCCATCCATCCATTAACCCACCCATCCATCCATCCGTCCGTCCGTCCCTCCGTCCGTCCATCCATCCATCCATCCATCCATCCATTAACCCATCCATCCATCCATCCATCCATCCGTCCGTCCGTCCGTTTGTTTGTTTGTTTGTTTGTCCGTCCGTCCGTCCGTCCGTCCGTCCGTCCGTCCATCCATACATCCATCCATCTGATTGATTCATTGATTGATAGACCTAATATTTCAGTTTACTTACGGATTTTCGTGCATTTCTTGTCCAACATCTTGTAACCATTATCATTGCATCTACATTCAAAAGAGCCCTCAGTGTTCACACAGGTGCTGTCAGCAGAACAGTTGTGAGCCCCAATTTTGCATTCATCAATATCTGCACCAACAGAAAAGAATATTTGTTGATAACAATAACACGAGTAGCTAAAATATGTATCTTGGATCGGACCAAGAAGCACTCCAGTGAAGTAAGAATTTATGTTGGATTTACAGGTGCTAAAAGTCCTCATTTTTGATTCCCAATAAATAGATGACAAAGGTTTCAATATACGTTTCTTGGCTACACATCGCGACAAAACATAGGATACTGCTGGCTCGGTACTGGCTCGGTACTGGCTCGGTACTTGCTCGGCCAAACTATGGCAGTAACCTACCAGCGATCGAAGGTAAGTAAGTACTGACGAGAATAAGGAAATCAAGATGGACCGCGTGCAGCCTAGGTTCTAGTATAGACTCCCTACTTTAAGATATATGGTCTATGTATGAGTGACATAAAAAAGGGCTGCCGATATCCTTGGACAATCCACTTGTGGTCTTAATATTCACCTATGCATGTCTTTCCTTGTGCTTCGTAGCCAGGCTTGCAAATGCAATCAAATGATCCAGCGGTATTGATGCAAGTTTGATTAATGGAACAATTGTGGGAGTCTAGCCCACACTCATCGATGTCTGGAACAAGAAAGAGTATAATGTTGATTAAAATATACCACATAGGCTCGATAGTATGGAAAAGGAAAAGGATACTGCTAGCTCGGTACTTGCTCGGTACTTGCTCGGTACTTGCTCGGTACTTGCTCGGTACTTGCTCGGTACTTACTCGGCCAAACTATGGCAGTAACTTACCTTCGATCTCTGGTAAGTAAGTACTGTCGAGAATAAGGAAATCAAGAGGGATCGCGTGCAGTCTAGGTTCTAGTATAGACTCCCTACTTTAAGATATATGGTCTATATATCAAGAAAAATTTAACTATTTTGAGTGACATAAAAAAGCGCTGCCGATATCCTTGGACAATCCACTTGTGGTCTGAATATTCACCTATGCATGTCTTTCCTTGTGCTTCGTAGCCAGGCTTGCAAATGCAATCAAATGATCCAGCGGTATTGATGCAAGTTTGATTAATGGAACAATTGTGGGAGTCTAGGCCACACTCATCGATGTCTGGAACAAGAAAGAGTATAATGTTGATAAAAATATACCACATAGGCTCGCGAGTCTGGAAAAGGAAAAGGATACTGCTAGCTCGGTACTTGATTGGTACTTGCTCGGTACTTGCTCGGTACTTGACCGGTACTTGCTCGGCACTTAATCGGTAATTGATCGGTATTTGCTGGGTACTTACTCGGCCAAACTATGGCAGTAACCTACCAGCGATCGAAGGTAAGTAAGTACTGTCGAGAATAAGGAAATCAAGATGGACCGCGTGCAGTCTAGGTTCTAGTATAGACTCCCTACTTTGAGATATATGGTCTATGTATGAGTGACATAAAAAAGGGCTGCAAATATCCTTGGATAATCCACTTGTTGTCTGAATATTCACCTATGCATGTCTTTCCTTGTGCTTCGTAGCCAGGCTTGCAAATACAATCAAATGATCCAGCGGTATTGATGCAAGTTTGATTAATGGAACAATTGTGGGAGTCTAGGCCACACTCATCGATGTCTGGAACAAGAAAGAGTATAATATCAAAAAATATATATCACAAGGGCTCGCGAGTCTGGAAAAGGAAGGGTTTTATCCCTTCGAAAAACCTAGCACGCCAAATTTGATCTGTGTGTTAGCCGTGCTCTAATTTAGATCAGCCCAGAGGTTGTTTCAGGGTTCAATCTGTAAGTAAGCCGTGCCTTGACTTAGATCATCCCAGAGGTTGTTTCAGGGTTCAATCTGTGAGTTAGCCATGCCCTGACTTTGATTAGCCCAGAGGTTGTTTCAGGGTTCAATCTGTAAGTAAGCCGTGCCATGACTTTGATTAGCCCAGAGGTTGTTTCAGGGTTCAATCTGTGAGTTAGCCATGCCCTGACTTTGATTAGCCCAGAGGTTGTTTCAGGGTTCAATCTGTAAGTAAGCCGTGCCATAACTTTGATCAGCCCAGAGGTTGTTTCAGGGTTCAATCTGTAAGTAAGCCTTGCCCTGACTTTGATCAGCCCAGAGGTTGTTTCAGGGTACTAGATAAATTTGGGACATTTTACATCTGTGTAAGCCATACTTCACAAGCAAGATAAACGTTACTGAGAAAGTACGAGCGCCGTGTCAAAACAAAATGCCAGGTGCACTCACATGCATAGTTTAATTGAATATGCACAACTTAATTAACATAAAGGCGATCTATCAAAAGTAAACAAGAGCAGGCCCGTGCAAGTCATCTCTTAAAGAGTCGCGTGCCATGTATCAACTAAAAAAAACACAAGAAAAAATTTGAATTTACCTGTACATAGTGGCCTTTTGAAACCAGGTGGACAAAGGCATGTGTAGCTATTGATATAAAAGTTTGGTGTACAGGTGGCGTTGCTAGGACACGGGCTACTCTTGCAGGCATTCTGAGGTACAAAAAGCACAAAGATTATCAAAGACAACTGAGAAAGGTTAGTAAATATTTGGATGTCAAAATTGTCAAAAGGGATTATTTGGGGAATCGCATTGAAAAAGTGTTTTGTCCTTACTTAATGGCAGGTGGATACTGGATAAAGAATAACAAGCTTTTACACCCATTACGTTTTATCACTTCCAACAACAATTTTAATATTAACAAGTTCACATATATAGAGCATGTGCATGTTACGTCATAGCCGCCATCTTGGTTGACGATAACAAAGCATTCCTCATTAGCTTCTCTTGTTAGATCAACCAAGATGGCGGCTGTTACATTATTATTCATATCTCAAGGGATTTTGAGTCAAACGGTTGCGCACACTCTATTGGTATCTATCTCTTTGAATCGACCACCTAGACTACCTATCTATGGGTGGCCGGGGAGATTACTCCCATGTAAAAAGCCCGGGGGGGGGGGGGACTTTTGCCCGTTTAGGGTAGGGATGTGCCACTGAGCCCTCTGAACCCTGACCCTGTTCCAGAGTAAAATCGCTGAAATTCATACCCTGTTCCAGAGCGAGATCGCTGAAAACCATACCCAGTTCCAGTATTGTGAAAATAGTAGACGATGTACTCACATCTGTACCAACGTACACTGAGTCCTCTTTGTTTACGAGGTCATCGGGGTGACGGTACTCATCTGAATCGTTTATCTCACAAATAGCAGACCTCGTGCAGTAGTTATACGACATGCATGACTCGTGCATGTAACACGTGATCTGGCAAACGTCTTTTGTGACGTCAGTCAAGTTCTGAACACTGTGATGACGTAGATAGTAGCCTTGTTGCTTCGGAAGTAAGATCATATTCTTGCAATCTCCAAGGGTTTCTGTTTTAATAATAACAATAATAATAATAATAACAATAATAATAATAATGATAATAATAATAATAATAATAATAATAATAATAATCGAACTTGTATAACGCACATATCAAAATTCATGGCACTTCACAATAAAAAATAAAATAAATAACAGGCGTATGTTACAATATTAATGAAATGTCATAGTTCATTGATGTTCACTTTGAACCAGAGGAGACAAAGTTCTTGAACAAATGAGTTTTCAGTTCATTTTTGAATAATTGGATTGAAGAACTTTTCCTAATTGGAAGTGGCAGGTCATTCCACAGTTTAGGGCCAGCAACGTAATTTTGAATGATGACAAATTGTATGCTGCTAAAGGGTCTAAATAGAGATAATTAATGCCAAAATTTCTCAAGCGGTTCCGTAAAGTTTTTATCATTCAAATTATTTTTTCCCTTCCTTCTGATTGGCCGAGATACCTGCAAATAACTACCTACAAATGATAATCTGCTCATGCGTATTACGGTGCAAAGCCGTTTTGCTGCAAATAATAGTTCTGCTCATGCGCAGTAACGTTGCACTTGTCAATATGGCTTTTTTCCCTGTGACTTGGTATGTTTGATAAATAGCAAAAACAATCAAAGCACAAAAAACCAATGGAAAAATAATAATCTGAATGATAAAACAATTATTGAACTTGGTTATTTAACATTATTCAACATTATCGGTGGAATATTTGCCGAGCGGCGAGCTAGTCTCCGAGCGGCGAGTTAAATATCAACATAATCACTCAGCCTGAGGGGAATAATTGTTTTACTATGATTTTAGACTTGAATATCAGAGAAAAGTCCAAATTCAGGACTAAAAAAACGTTTTGCATTACTTCCGATCTGGAAAACTTTAGAAAACCTCATAATTACCGCTCCAGCGGTGATTATCGTCGCTCGACCAATCACAGCGCGAGAAACTCTATATTCAAGTCTAAAATTAAACTAAATCTAAATATCATGATTAATTAGTGTCTCTGCCTTCGGCGTCGGGAAAAATTGCTCTCGTTCTCAACAAACGTTGGTTATTTGTTTGCATGTCTTGACTTAGATTTCCATTTATTTCTTATTTTTTAAAGTGTTCTAAGTTAAAGGACTCTTCACCATGAGAATGAAAATCCTAATGTTGTGGAATGAATATGCATGAGCTGACACCCTGTATGAATTTCGTTTTTATAGGTACATCTTGCTAAACAAGTACCTGCAATTCGGTGACTTTTCTCCAAACTCGCGCCGACCGGCAAAACTATGACAATCTTTTTACCAAGAATATGAAGTTTCAAGGAAATCGATTTTAACTGATTTTGAGCAAACAAGATCACGATATTATGTAAAACGGCTGTTAGAAAATCGGCCCGTAACGGCAACCTCGACTTAAAAATACAATTTTGAATACAACGTTAAAAGCCTAAATGTTTGTGTTACTACATGTGCTAAATTTAGAAATATCCGAGATGTTTTTGACGCGATACTAGCGAGTTAAAAAATAGCGAAAAGCACTTTCAATTATGTTTGAGCCTAGTTCTTCCAAACACTTCCAGATATTCTTCGGTACCATGCCTAGTGCGTGGTTTATTAATCAAAATAAAATGGAGAATTTCTTATATCAAGAACTAAGGTTTAAAAAGTTATCTAAGTATGTTTAAGAACCTATATTGCGTAATTATTATTTTTAAATTTGACTTTCTTATTTCTTCAAACTTTTCACGGAGGAGTTAACCTTACCTTGGAACTGGACGATAAGGAGAGAAACCAGCACAAAAAGAAAGCTATTCCAATTTTGACCCACTAAACGGTTCTTCATCTGGTAGCCGTTCTTCATGCTTCATGCCGGCCTTCAGGATCAGTTATTTGGTCATTTCCAGCTAATTTCTTTATTGTCGATGGCTGCTATCAACGACAGACTTGTAAAGGGTAAGCTTTTCACTAATGTAACTATGAATAATTTATACTTGCAAGACCTAAGAATCCATTCATAATTTATCGTTCAGCCGCCCACCAAACGAAAGTAAACACAAACAATGATAAACGCTGTGTCAAGATTTGCTTTAGATAAGAAACTATATATTCTAGAACTTGTGGAGTCTTGGCTTACATGAAAATAGTACGAAACGACATATTATATAATATTAAAAAATAGAAAATAGTACGAAGTTGACATAAAAATCCTTTTTCTTAAAATGCTTAAGTTTTACTCTATGATACCTCTTATAGAAAGGTTACTATTGTATAGTAGAGTTAACGTTAAGATGTCGTTTCACAGTTCATTTCTGGCTTTGTGAAAAGTCTTTTATAGTCAAATTATGAAGTAAATCGAAGTCAGCTCAAATTATGAAGATGAAGTTAAAAATAAAAAAAATAAAAAAACATTTGCTTTATTTCAAATGAGATATTTTTTTACTGTATTCTAAATGCTTTTAAGCACTTAAAAGAACTTAAAAGTTCTTTCGGGATTGAACTAGTTAATTCGATTACCTGTTTATTCATTCCCAAACATTAATTTTTCCCCCTAAAAAGTCATGATTTTTAATGATGTATTTATGCAATATTCTTGTTTTTGTCCCTCTTTGATTTGCCATTTTAATTATGCGATAATTTCTGCTTTTACGGCCTCCGGACAATTTCTTAAACGCCAGCTGCTGCAGGAGATAATAAAATACTCGGCGGCTTGGACATTAAAATTCAGTAGAATAGAAAAGGATATTCATTAGATGCAATGCTAATGTTTCATGCTTTATTAAAGCTAGAAATTTTTTTTAAATCCAACTATAATCTCTTTGTAAACGAGAAAACAAGAATAAGAGGAGTCATCTTAAAAAATATTTTAAAGTTTGGTCTTTGATGTTCAGATATTCTTTGAGGTTCAGATTCTACATAATGTCGGACCTAGTTAAGTTTATTTATAGATATTAATATTAATGCCTGCGTACTCAAGGATGTTTTTATTCCAGAATTTTCTCTTGTTTTACTATTGTATCAGTCAGACAACCTATTTTCTTCATTAGAGTGCATCCCATATATCCGTGAACTAAAACAACTTTGCACAATTAGTACTGGTTTATGAACAGTAGACCTCAGTAGACCGTAGCCTACAAAACTTTGCACTTGTATGTTATCTATCGTAAATAATTATTATTCGACGTAGTTTTGTAAATCTTTTCTGTTTTAATATCCATTTTCCATTTATTTATGACATTATCCTCCGCTCTATGAGAAGAAACTGTAAATATACGTCACTTAACTTAAATCGTTTGCAATAAGAATTACATAAATAACTTAATATCATAAATGAAAATATTCAGCACGTCAATTAGTGGCAAACTAAGTTACTTTCGATTGCTGTTTCCTCTTACCAGATAAAATTCTTTAATATCTTAACAAAAATCGTTATTTTGTTTTTATAGTAGCCATTTTTTCAACTTTTTCATTCTCGTTTGCGCCACAAGTTTCAGTTGCCATGACTACAAAAGCAAGCTAAGTAAACAAACAATAAAAAAATTTGGTTAAATGATAAAATATTTGGAAGTCATTTCATGATTAACTATTTGTAGAAATGTTGAAAAACAAGCCGAAATGGGCGCGAATCGAAGTTAAAAACATGTCGATGGCGCAATTACCAATTTTGTCTCGATGCCTTTCATGTTTAGGTCACATCACACCTTTATTAGAGGGCTATTTTCTCTTAGAATCTCCAGGTTTTCACCTTGACTTTCTCAGTACCAGTAACATTCAAGAATGGCAATTGTGCTGTTTCTACTGTGTTTCAATCCATACATTTGAGGTTCAACAAGTTATCACTAAGAATTAAATAATCTCTATCGCACTTTGTTTTCTGGAATATTAAGCTGCATTAGTGGCAATCAAATATATAGTTACAGAAGATCAAAATTCTTTCTCTTCGTATGTTGATTACTTTACATTCATCAACATTTAAAAAAGTAAAGACCATTTTCCATTCTAGAATCCATGGCCGTTTAATACATGCAGGACTTGTTTAGATGGAACCCGAATTTAATGAGTCTCGATAGTCGGTTCTGTACATTATTGTGACTCTGTGTTTACGTAACTCAACAGAAACAACATAAAATGCCTCAAGTTATAAAACCAAACGAAGCTAGCAAAGAATACAGTCGGTTTGCGCAACACGCAGGAGGTCCTCAAACGAAGCAATGTTTTTTAGATAACTTTAGATACTTTGGCATATTACGGTCAGTTTACGTTCACTAGAAATAACTGAAGGACCCAAAATGAAGCTGTGAGGGACTCCAGATGTTACCAGGAGCTAATCCCTGATGTTACATATTTCAGAACGACATATTGATTATCGTAGTAGATGTATGTGCCGTTGGTGTGGGCTGGGGAATACCCTGCTGGCAAAGTCTTCTTTTAATTTCCCTCAACGAGAGAGAGAGAGAGAGAAAAAGATTTTCTTTGATAGCGGCATTACAAAAGATAAAACCACACGACTTCATCAGTCTCCTTTCTTTGTATCGTTTGGGGGAATTAAAAGGTGACTTTGCCAGCGGGGTAGATGGGAAGCAAACTTCAAATGCCAACTTATATAGCTACCTAAGCGCGCGACTTCCTAGAGATAAATTATTTTATTGTACAAACGTTTTGCAACTTTAGACTGAATTATACTAATTTCAATAAGAATAACAATACTTACACTAATTTAAAAAAGCCATACCTCTTTTTACTTCAAATCCTCCCTTATAACTTTTTAATTGATTATCATGAATCGTCGAATTTCGATTACCGTGTTGACAACGGACGCAACAAGATAGGATAGCAACCATACCAAAATACAGACAGACTGACGTCGGGATCGTTTATGGAAATGAGCAAAGCAACGGCACAATCTGATTGGTCGAACCACAAAACCAGACGCGTTGCATTTCAGACATGAAAAAACGTGTCGACCAAAAACCAACAAATGGGAAACCCTTAAAGAGTTTCTCATTCTGTCACCTTAAATATCCCTAGAGTATAGCAGACGATTCGGTTTTGGAGAAGCACTCCATCATCTTGCCAAAAGGAATAGGTTTATTGATAAGATCTGTCATGATGTATTGGCTTACTCGGTCCAAGTGCACTGGCCTCGATAACAGTTCCGAATCACACTTGAGATATCAGAGGCCACCATATTGCTTTCCGTGAACGGTATGCAACAAAGGACGTTCTGTTGTGTGGAAAGCGGATCTTAAAAGAGATTGAATAATCTTGGCGATAATCCCAGGTCACGGTAGACTAAGATGACCTTGCATTAAGCTATCACAGGGGTAGGTTGGGGATAACTGTCATGACACACAATATCTCACAGGGGAAGGTTGGGAGTAATTGTCATAACGCATAAGATCTCTCAGAGGTAGGATGGGGGTAATTATCAGTGACACATATTATCTTACAGGGGTAGAATGGGGGGTAATTGTCATGACACACTATGAAATCTCACAGGGGTAGGATGGGGCAAGACGTGAATCAATTAACGCTATCATGACAGAAGGAAAGCTAGAGTTCAAAAAATAAAAGAAATTTCACTTCACGCAGAGGAAGGAAGGATGGAAAATTAAATCTAAACTAAGGATGGAAATATTTGTCGCCTACCCTCCTCTCCCTTCCTCCACTCCCCCTCCCCACTGGTGAGTTTGTGACAGTCGTCTAATTCCAAATAAATCCTTCAAGCTGTTATCTTTTTTGTACAGAAAGCATTTATCTCAAACAAATTCCTTGGAGGAAATTGTCATCTTTGGGAAGACTCGTGCTTTGTGACACCTCAACCACGTGCGTGCGCGGGGAATATTTCGATTCCAGGCCAGGCATTTATAGTTTCTCGACTGGAATATTTCTTACCACTGTCTGCGAGGAACTTCGGTGTTTGCTTAAATCTCTGGTTTTTAAACAGGACTACTTGTTCAAGGGGAACTGAAGACCAAAGTAAAACGATAGACTGAGATGTAAGTAGTTTATTGAATTGATACGGGGTGTAAATGCTATACATGCTATGTGTACATTTGGCACTTGGATACCTTATTTATAAATGTTCTCATTCATAATGTAGAGTCCGTAATGTAGCGTAAAAATAGACCGAAATGTCCGGAGATAAATATCTGAGTTACATGAAAATTATATCGTGTGAAAGAGAATCATCACCGAACGCGTAGCCAATATTCGAATAAAAATTTCTTTCAAAGTTTTGATTTTGAAATTTTTGCCTAACCCGGGTTCGGTGCAGACATTATTACTCTATTATTTAACATATAAATAGACGTCTATAATATATAAGGACCCTTTCTTTGACACTGCGAGTTGGTCAGGCTGCTGCGCTTATTCTCAAATAAATAGACTTCTATAATATGGACACTTTTCTATCGTGTACACTTCGTTTGGTCCTCGCTGCACTTCTTCACAATTAAACATATTTCTATAATACGGACATCTCTCTATTAAGAACCAATTTTTTTTTGGTCCTGCCTGTAAGTATTTACAAACAAACAGACGTCTATGATACGAACACCTCTCTATTTACGTCCATTTGGATGCCTGATGGTTATTGTGAGGAAGAGGAAGGTTTTATTATAGTCAGTAGGATTCGAAATGCCATCTTAATTGTATTAAGCATATCTGTGTTAGTCAGCTGCATCTTAACCCCTTCTATCAATACACCACAGTATATATACTTCCAGAAGAATGTCATGATAGATAACAATCTGGTTTGACATAACTGTACTTTGCTTCTAGAATGTTGTACTGTCAAACATTACCAGTTCATTGATGACTTGGAGATAAAATATCAAGTCGGGAAAAATATCCACTTAGAGACAAAAATGGTGTATGTTTACGTTTCCTCGTCAGCTGTGATAGATTGAATAGAGGTGAAAAGTGAGGGGCTGTTTGGGTTTTTTGGGTGGTCTAATATGCCAGAGGAGGATAAGGTATTTTGTTTTATGTTAGGGCTATGTTCGTAATCAGAGATAAGTTGAACCAGATGACGGAAGGTCAACAAAAACACTCCTAAGCTCCAAAACAAAACACATATATGCACTTATTAACGACTGGACATTCGTGAAAACTGCCGAGTTACAGCCAATGTCGGATCGTATTCTTTTACTCTGGAAGGAATTCAGTAAGATCGACGAGTTGGATATCTGAATGCACGGACGGACGGACGGACGGACGGACGGACTTACGAGAAATTTCGCGTGTTTGGATGAAAATAAAAAGCGTTCACCCCTTCATTTTTTTATTGGGTGAGAAGTGAAATAAAGGAGGGGAGAAGGAATACATAAAACGTGATATTTTGGCATCTTATAGTGCATCCTTTATTTCTAGACCAAACATCCGGTAGTTTAAGGAGTAGATCTTGGAATGTCGGTATGAGAAAAACCGCAATGGATATCCTTTACGGAAACAATAAATATATTGTAAGGCGATATCTGACATAAACTTACTTGTATTTGGCGGGAAGAAGATGAAGAGAAGGTGGAGAGAAGGTGGAGAGAATTTGGAGAGAAGGTGGAGAGAAGGTGGAGAAAAGGCGGAGAGAAGGTGGAGAGAAAGTGGAGAGAAAGTGGAGAGAAGGTGGAGAGAAGGTAGAGAGAAGGTGGAGAGAAGGTGGAGAGAAAGTGGAGAGAAGGTGGAGAGAAAGTGGAGAGAAAGTGGAGAGCAGGTGGAGAGAAGATGAAGAGAAGATGAAGAGAAGGTGGAGACAAGGTGGAGACAAGGTGGAGACAAGGTGGAGACAAGGTGGAGACAAGGTGGAGACAAGGTGGAGACAAGGTGGAGACAAGGCGGAGACAAGGTGGAGAGAAGATGAAGAGAAGATGAAGAGAAGATGAAGAGAAGGTGGAGAGAAGGTGGAGACAAGGTGGAGACAAGGTGGAGAGAAGATGGAGAGAAGGTGGAGAGAAGATGGCGAGAAGGTGGAGAGAAGGCAGAGAGAAGATAATAAGTAATGTTTTAATCTTTGCTTATATATTACGTTCAATCGACATTTTATCAGTTGATCAATTGAAAAGTAGAGGGAAAAAATATTTGATAAGTAGAGGTGCGCTTTCATAATGTTAAATGCCCAGGAACAGTTTTATGGCAAGGGTTCTCACTTCTCTTTTTTTCTCGGTAATATGTCTCCATATTGCTATTTTATCGATCTATATATTACTGGGGCAACTGAATATCTACTCGCGCAGACCAAAGAGTGTTACCCGCAGCGTCCGTGCAACAAATAAATGCAAGATCTCTTCTGATTTGCCAATGGCGATTGTGCGCAACGAAGGAGAGTACGAAACGTAAGTTGAATGCAGTTTCTCCTCTCTTCTCCTGCCTTGCCTTGCCTTGTCTTTTCTTTTCTTTTATCCGTCGTTAACTTGTTTCAACCAAACCCTTTATCAGTCTTGAGGTGGCTGTGTTACGCATCAGCTTGAAAAAATCAGAATTTTCCAGATGATTCCATGTTAAAAAAACACGTTCAAATCCTTTCCTTATTTACTTGGGCTGGTTAGAAAATATTTAAAAATCGTGACCTTTTAAATAGCTGCATGTGTATTTTTGGAGAACTCATTAAATATCCATCTCAAATTCGATTCACTAAATAACTGTGGCTTGATTTTTTGGCTGCAGAACCAGGACTGCAGAGAATAGAGCAGTGCTTTCTTATAGACTGGTATTGATAGTAAAAATATATCGCTTTAAAAACAAGTTTGAATTGGATATAGAATCCAATTTATACTTTGGGAATAGGAGAGCAAGAAACGAGTGACTGAAAAACGTGTAAGTAAGAGATATTTCATAGTTAGCCCTTAGTTTTGTTCCAGTGTTTCATATATGTTCGTAGTCAACTTCTAGGTTGAGCTATTGAACTAAGGTACCATGATATTTTTCTGGGAATATATTTTTCCATAAGAATATTACATTTTGTATTGTAAGAAAACAATAGAGAAAAGAGAACAACAAGGAATCTATAGCACCCAGAGTATATTTGCACTAATTGGCCAATTTACATACGGTGTGAATAACGTGTAGTATCGACCTCGCACTACGTTTGTCCGATGGATCTCTCGCTCAAATAAAGCCTTATTTTGATTGGATTCTATTCTATGATTTTCACGAGCGCAGCTTACATCTGCATTAATTAGTCGTTATACGCAAAATGGTGTCTGTGAATTTGTTGAATGTTGACATGCGCTGATAATTAGATGATAATTCAATACCTGAGGGATATATATAATCTCATTACCATATTGCTTAGTTTCACTGATAGCGTCTCATTCTGGTGAGTATATATTACGGCTCTGTGACCTTTAATATATGCATTTATCATGTATGTTGAATTTATCAGGAAAAAAGTCAATTTCAAATAGTCTCTTCTACAACTGTATTTCCTGATACAGTCAACACTCGCCTTGCATGCGAACACCCCGATATTATGGACGCCCCAATATCGTGGACAGGAGCAATTTCCCCGGTGAAAAATACTCGCAAATGAATGACCATAATTAAAACTCGCTAATTGCGAACGCTCGTTATTACTGACACCAAGTGAAGGTTCCGAGGATGTCCGCTGTAACGAGAGGTGACTGTAGATTGAGAAAACCTTACACCAACAGAAAAGTCTTCTTCTTTCTTTTGGTCCTGTGCTGTGCTTCTTGTTCTTGTCAACAAATATTTCTTAATATTATCCATTTATAATCTTATCAGGATTGATTGTAAATTTTTTTCTTTCTAGTAACATGAAGGTCCTCTTTCTTTTGGTCCTTGCTACCTTTCCTGTTCTTGTCAATCCAACCAAGCTTGTCAACAGTTGCACTTCTTACAAATCCCGAGCGTGTCGACAGCACTTTATCTACGGGAGCCTTGATATCAACTGCAGGTCACACAGCAAAGCCTGTGATCAAAAGTGTATCCGAGCAGGTTGCTCTATGAATTGTGCCACTTCAAAACCTTGCAGACAAAGGTGCGTCGCTAGTGGCTGCAAGACTATGGTCTGCAATTCTCATAAATGCACTCAATCGTGCCTTCAGAGTCGCTGTCAGATGGAATGCAATGGCGAGAGATGCAAACAGTCTTGTGAAGGAGGTTTCTGCAACATGACTTGTCCTGGGAGCGCTCGGAAGTGCATTCAAAGTTGTCAGGGAGGGGGATGCTTAATGGTGTGCCCTAAAGGAGTGGAATACTGTGAGCAGTACTGCAGCAGAGGAAAATGTTTTATGATGTGCGCAGGGAGGGTTTGTCAACGCACGTGTGGATCAAATGGAGAATGCAGAGTTTCAAACAGACCAATAGTAACCAGCCTTACAAGACCCTCATCCAGGAGTAAAATGAACGAGTGCAGCAGTGTAAGCTACAACATGTGTTTCCAAAAATGTCTACCAGGAAAATGTGATATATTATATGACAACATTAAGCCACTAGGGTGGGGCAGCACCCAAGTTTGCCTCGGTGGAAACTGTGTCTTAGGATGTAATAACAAGAACGGTAAATGCTGGCAGAATTGCCCGGGAGGTAGATGCCTCCCTATGACATGCAACTCTAGGATGTGCATTCAGGAATGCGGTGGAGGTGCATGTGTTATGAGATGCACAGCTCTGAAGTGCAATCAAGTCTGTCTTGGTGGGGCTTGTACCATGGAGTGCAGAAGCAGAGTGAAAAAGTGCTACCAGTCATGCCAAGGTGGTGGGTGTCTATTCAAGTGCAATGCTCGGCGATGCTTCAAGCTGTGTCCATCAGGAAACTGCAGGTCAATCAGTCCTCCGACTGTCCTGCCTAAAATACCTGGAGAGTGCAAGTATATGAAATCCGGACGGTGTAAACAGGAATGCAGCCAAAAGAGATGTGCGTTGAGCTGTAAGGGCTCTAAGCCCTATGGATCCTGCGACCAGACATGCGCCCAAGGAAGATGCCGCTTAAAGTGCCATACACCAAATTCTTGCAAACAGACCTGCAAGAGGGGCAAATGCATTGCAATGACGTGCAAGTCTAAAAAATGTACTCAGGATTGCACAGGGAATCAATGCCGTATGGCCTGCACATCTGACAACTGTCAACAACGTTGTAACGGCAGAAGTTGCAGCATGGACTGTGCGAGTGGGACCAAGAATTGCCATCAAATATGTGATGGAGGTGGCTGTGTTTTCAATTGCCACGGAAAAAAGTGCACTTATTCTTGTAAGGGAGGAGGTTGCGTTACCCGTGTTGCCGAGGCTTCTCCGGATGCATCCAACAAAATATCCGACAAGACATACTTCCTATCTCTCTTTTCCAAGAAAGGTCAAGGTCGAGTTGACTGAGGATAAGATTGGTCAACACCACAAACAATAGTAAAAAACACATGTGCCAATTGGATATGGAGTGTCTACAGGAGACTTCAAGGTATCTTGGTATGTCACGCATTTTACAGTGCATAACGCAATGTTTTAAACCATAAACAAATCATAACTGCAATTTAAGTTTTTTAAAACTTCGAATTCAACGTCATATTCATATATCCTCACATTTATAAAATCAAAGCATTCTATAGAAGGAAATTGGCCATATATTGTGTGATACGCCTATACTAATATAATTTTCGAATGTCAGGGACGAAATTGTATTTTTAACGAATGGAAGGCACTCCTAAAATATTAACCAACATTTCTTACAGGACAAATAATGTGAATTGTTATGCAGGGACATTATGATGAATATTAATAATCATAATAAAAATGATATTTAGTATAGCCTTAGATAAGAGGTAAAGGCCCTGATTGTAGCTTTCATCCAGGAAACATTTTATTCATCATGATCAATTAATGACATTTTTACGTGGTTTACGTGGAAAATAAACTAGTGGAATGGTCGCGACAACACTCGAAAACATCACTAAATCGCACGGCCATAAGCGTTAAGACCCGTTTACACTGGCGATTTTTGTGGCAATTTTCGGAAATATGAAATATTTTGTCTCATTCTTCAAAAGAGACATTCGTCTAGGAAAATCTTGGTATCCTGAAAAAAAACTTAAGCAAGTAAATTCTTTACCATCATTTATTATGGACAAAATCGCAACAAAAAAAAAAAAAAAAAAAAAAAAAAAATCGCAGCAAAAATTGCCAAAAATCGCTAGTGTAAACGGGGCTTTAGGACAAGTTATAGAAATATTATAAGCTTTTAGAAGAGTCCATTTTCAGGGAGTTGTGCTGTTAAGCGGATCACAAACCCAGGCAAAGACAACTCGAGCAACTGAAGTCCCCATGAAACGGCTATCGGATATTTACGAAGAAAATCAAGTTATTCTTTCTCTCAATTTACACGATAGTTACTTGACTACGTAAGCAAATGAACACTGAACAGCAGATAACAAGTCAAGAGGTAAATAGATACCAAGAAAGTTTTAATAGGTTATTACTTCCAAAAGTATGTTATCTCTGATTACATGTCTTCGCTTTGCTCGAGGAATTATTAAAACAAAAAGAAAACCTTTTGGCTTTAGTTTAAGCAATGAGTAATGCTTTTAGGGAGAGCAGAATTGAAATGAGATAAAGCTTGTTATGAGCATGGCTTGCACTAAAGATTAGGATTAGGGGGATTTAAGATAAGGAGATAATGAGTTGGATTTACTCTTGAATGAATAATATGTGTCATTAGAGTGGACTTAAATAATTAACTTTCAGATTCGCGTGAAAAAAAAATAAAAACAATCTTCAATTTCATTATAAATTTCTTAATTAACAAAGTCGTGAAATATATAAGCTAATTTTATGTTGCAAAGCCGCAAAATACTCACACCGTGTCATAATTAAGTTAAACAGCCAATCAAAAGCAATAGTTGAACAGCCAATCAAAATCAAGTTGAACAGCCGATCAAAATCAAGTTGAACAGCCAATCAAAATCAAATTGAACAGTTAATCAAAATCAAGTTAACAGCCAATCAAAATCAAGTTGGAAAAAGAAATATACTTTAGCTTGGACAACCAATGAATGGTACTTTGAGAAATCGTGATGTCATGAATTGTTTTGTGAAGGTATGCACGATGTTTGATTTAACTTCAGTAAAATGGAAATTTTACCACTTCTGAAAAAAACTAAGATAAATCTAAGCCAATAATAGAAAAAAGAAAAAGGAAGAAAAGAGAATAAAGATGAATAAAGATAGGGAAATTGGGTGAAAACAAAGAAATGGAAAGATGTGATAATGGACTCTGAAAATATTAATTGCTCTTAATTAGTTTTGACGTAATATTAACGAATGAAGATAAGATATATTTAATCCAATCGAATGATACTATTGGAAATTGCTGAGCATTCTCGTCCAATCGATTGCCGACTCTGGCAAATAAGGATTCAATCAGCGTCAATCAAATACGTGTTTCCATGGCAACGAGATATCGTGATAGATACCAAAACACCTCCTGACTTGCACATATCAGAAAGTGGGAATGCCGCAATTCACAAATATATTTCATTCCTAAGGACATCCTAGAATACGTTTTTGACCTTTTTTGAAATTTTATCAGTTTTTGGTCGCTCTTGTATTCGGGTTCGAATAACAATTTAGAGCAAGCTGCTGTTACACAGTTTTTTTAATTATTAATAGCTGCTCACATAGCACTGAAATAAATTGCAATTTCAATGTCATCGGGTAGCTTTTCCGACACAAAGATCGGAGCAATATGATCATTTGTGTTGCGGTTAATACAAATTCGAAGTCACTGTGTTTACAGAGAACAACTTATCATCTTTAAAAGGAACACACATATGTTATGTTATATTTTTTCTGGCTGATGAAGACGTCAAGCAGAGAAGACAAAATGAGAGGTAAGGATGAATGAAATTGGGGATAAATAAATAAGTAATATTCTGAATCATGATTTCTCCTTACTGTGTCCGGTCTAGAATTCTCTCTAAGAGGATTCTATCTCATAATCACTGTCGCAATCAGTTTCCTTTAAAATTGCTATGTCAAAATACATTCTCACCGTTCTCTTCACACCGTTAATTTCCTCGAGCTGTTTTTTAATAACATGGTTTTATAATTAATGTTTTCGTGTTTGACACTGATTAGTAGGTATACTTTGCGGAACTATTCAATTTGAGTGTAATATAAGCAAAAGTTATTGAGTAATACATTATTGCATTGACGGTCATATTTTTTTATGCGCTGGCTGGAAGTCTTCAGGTAAAGCAGGGATGATTTTTATTTTATTTTGTTGTCACCAACAGGGAACTGAAATAGACTAGAGCCGGGTTAAGTTTCTCTTATTGAAAGACCTGATTTGTACAGAAACAAGAAAGAGAGAGTTTCTATCAAAGAACAAGAGCGATAATCAATTGGGTAAGTAGTGTTATATGTGCCTAGGCAAGATAAAAGCGACTTTTACTCTACATCACGATGAAAAAGGATGATCAATTTATCTGCATGGTAATGACAGTAAAGGCGCGATTATCACAGAGGAATTTCCTCTGCAACTTGTCGGCGACACAACGGCGTTGCGACACAAGTTGCAGCGTGTAACCTACAGCGCAATTTGAAAAAATCTTGCGACACAAGTTGCAGCAATCGTTACGAAAAGTAGAATTTGTTTCTACTTTTGGCAACGATTATTGCGTCACTCTTCGTTGCACCGTGTGCAAGACTCTGTGGCAATTCGTGTCGCAAAAGCTGTTGCGAGAAGTACAGTGTGCATAGAAAATTGATCCGTGTAATAATCACGCCTTAACTTTGTCCTTTCGATTACATCGAAACTTTTCGTATCTTTTGCTTTTTTTCTTTTGTTTTTTTGTTAAAGAACTGGCATAGTTCATTGCCTGAACTTGGGACCATTGTTTCGTAGTCACTCATGCGAATAGAAGACATCTGAGTTGCATATATATTTTTGCCTGCAAACAATACTCCTTTTTACTGTTCCATTCAGTGACCACGAATAATAGTTCCCAGCCGAGGCTGGAGTTACCGCGCATGATAAACTGTAGTTTTGCTATGCGCGGAAACTCCAGCCTCGGCTAGGAACTATTATTCGTGGTCACTGAATGGAACCGTAAAATGGAGTATTGTTGCATTTGGGTCGGTCATTTCTATACATTTCATTGTATTGACCCAAATGCCTCGACTTGAAACAATCGTTTGAAGGGAATAGAGTGTAACTTTAACATCTGCTATTTGGAAAAGGTCTAACTTCAATAAAAAAACTTGAAAATAAAAACAAAACTCATGAAAAGAACTTTCAGTTTCGTTCGTTATAACCTGTACAAAACAGAATCATCCAAGAACTTTTTTGAACTCATCAAATGTTGATTCAATCCTCTTTTTTAAAGGGGTGTAATATAAAGGGAACGGCTCTATGAGCTACCAACCATACAATGATGTCATCTGTTGCCAAGACAACACCGTGATCCAGTCAGAACAGGCTTCAAAAAAACTGCCAGTTCTGTTTGTTACAGGATTTACTACTTTGATATCTATAAAACCATATAAAAAGCCAAAAAGAAGCGAGTAAGGGGTAAATTATTTGATGAACAGTTTTGAGAAATTTAATGTCACATTTTAAGTTTGTTGAATTCAAAATTCTTGGAAAAATGGCTTTGACATTTAGTAAAATTTACCCCCCAAAATGTTTTGTCCTAAAAAAATTCATTCCAACTAAAGTGATGATGTCTTTCTAGCTGAAAATCCCTCACGACTTAAGATTAGAATTAGATCAGTCACTACTATGCAGTTTTTATCTTACCAGTATAAATTAGTTATGTTGTGCTATAGGTATTGTTTTTGGAAAACTAAATTTAAACTCTACAAATGAAACCACAGGCAGCTGCGCTTTTTAATCTTCTGACTGATGCACCAACAATACCTAAAAATTGAAATTTAGAATTTATCTCATGAATATAGACTAAATCTTTAGATTAAATTTGTTGTCAATCATCGTGCTTTTATCAAAGGAATAAAAAGACATAAGGAAACGTTTAGGTTTTTGCAGTTTTCATGACATCCGCTGAAGAAAAATCTCATTGGATATCTTTTTTTGTTCCGTGGAATTAGTGCTTTTTTGAACCTTGACGCTTTTGGTAAAATTGTTTTTGTATTCACTCAGTTTTAATTAAGTATTTCACTTGGTTTGATTTATGTTTCAATTATGAAAGTTGCTGTTCAGGCCAAAACTAAAAGACGGTCGATATTATTTATAAGATATACCCATGCTTTCTTTCTTTCTTTCTTTTTTCTTTTTCTTGAAAACTCATCGAAGATTTGCCATAATGAAGAATAATATAATGTGTGCAAAACGTATGAGCCGATATCATCTTTTAAATATGATCTATCATATCACAAGACCTAATATACGCAAATCACATATCCGTTCCGCACTCCTCTGAGTCACTCTAGGTGACAAACAAAACCGTTAATCTGATAATAAAAATATAAAATTTCTAAGACTTTTGAGTGACAAGCAACTGAAATCTATTTTGATCCAAGTCTTGCCTTCACATTTTACATTTTTCGTTAATTCATCATAAAATAATATGATCGAAGGTGACTTATAGCCACAAGTATTTTTTTGTTTTGTTTTATCTTAATTTGTTCATTTTCTTGTTTTCATTTTGACAAATTTAGGGTAAAATATATGTGTATATATATATACAGGAAGTATCATTTGCCAAGCTATTACCTATGATCTTTGTAAGTATGAAAAAATTTTTTCGGAGCTCGAGCCAAATAAACCTTTAAGCGAACTTAGTGCTGATTTAAAAATAGTTCAAATTTCCCAAAGGTCTCATTTCGTGATTATGATAAGAATTATGAGAAAATATATTTGCATATCAGCTTGGTCGGCTCGGCTTCGTGTTGACAAATAGTCAGCTGCATGCGAATTTGTCCAAACGTTGATTGTGTGAACTGTTGACAAACTTACTCTTCAGGTATGCACTTCACTATATATAGTGACACTTCAATATCGCTTGAATCGGCGTGTGAGTGTGATATAGTTTCACAACATTGTTTTAAAGAACTCAAGTATGACGAAACAATACTTAGTGACATATATAGTTTTTTTAGCGGAATTTAACGTCACTTAAAGAGTGATACAATGATGTGTCCATAATAGAAGTATTGACTTCAGGATAACATTATTCAAGAAGTACACCTGAAGCAATTTGATGCTCTGAATTTCGAAAAGGTTAATTGAAACGTGCTTTGGTCAAATTGCATACTTGATATAAACTAGTGGTATAGTAACTATTAAGGTAAAGATGAGATTTGAATGAACAAAGGTTACTTAGACAAAAGGAGTGTGTTAATTTTCAAAGAAATTTTAGTCTTTCCATCGTAAGCTCATTCAAGGTCAAAGACACGACACATCATAGAGCAAAGTAGGGCACTGAGGAACGAATTTGAATACTATTACCTCCAGGTAAATAAAAAACCTTGTCTTGTTTTGTGACATGGATGGATGGATGGATGGATGGATGGATGGATGGATGGATGGATGGATGGATGGATGGATGGATGGGTGGGTGGGTGGGTGGATGGATGCATGGATGGATGCATGGATAGATGGATGTTTTACTGAGAAGCTAAAATATATTAAAATTACTGTAACATAAATTATGTAAACGTCCTTAGCACTCTAATCATTGTATTACTGAAAGAAATCAACGAGTCAGCAGGGAACTTTTTTCATATTAAAAAAAGTTATTTGGAAATGCTTCATTAAAAACAGGAAAAGCTGCTGTTCAATGTGGTACCCGGTTTATTTGAATCCATATATTTCAATTCATTCCATATATTTCATGTAAATATGATCATAACATTGCATGCCAGTTTGCAATTCGATGCTGGCTTCTTGAATTTCAGACTCGTTAATGCAGGTATTATTGTTAGTACTTGTTATGAACTGTTAATTAGTTTTTTACGAAGGCAGAAAGCAAACAGTTTAAACTGTTGGTACTCAGCATCATTAAGGCATGGCTCTCAGATGAAAAACTGATTAGCTATATCATAGCCAGTTTTCTACGAATCTTCCCCAAACTTGGCAAGTTAATGTCTTTTGTGAAAAGAAGGAACCTTAGAGCCTTGGTTACCATGGAAACTAAGTCACGTGACCACAAGGCCGCCATCTTGGATTTTTAAACAAGCCGTTTGTAAACATACCGAAACAACTTTAAAAGTCATGAAAATGCAGGTTACAATTCATATTTACAATGCCTATATGGATCTAATTGGATATCTTGGAATTTATTTTGAAGTTTAATTTTTAGAATATTTTCTATTTTTTCCAAAAAATTAAAAATATTCTAAAAATTAAACTTAATATAATTTCCAAGATATCCAATTAGATCCATATAGGTATTGCAAATATCAAAAGGAATATGGATTTTCAGGACTTTTGAAGTAGTTTCAATACGACTACAAACGATTTAAAAAAAAAATAATCCAAGATGGCGGCCTTGTGGTCACGTGACATGGTTTCCATGGTAACAGATATGCGGTAATTGCTTGCCTTGAAGAATTACTACTACGAGCCAAATTTGGGAAAGATTCATAGTAAACTGTGAAAGATATGAATAAATAACTGATTTTCCATCACTTCCTCAAAAGAGCCATGCCTTAATGGTGATGAGTAGAACAAAATACCTTATGTAGTAAGAGTAACGAGCAACTCTAATCGTATCTGACACCGAGTTCATGGAAAATCGCATGAAATTTAAAATCTGTTCTTAACTGTAAAATTACCGGATTAGATTGAAGGCGACTGATCACGAAAAGTGCACGAACAAACTAAAAACAAACAACCTCCTAAATAATTTAATCTCGGCTTGTTCGAATTCCCTCAGGAGGCTTGTTTATGAAGGAAGATTTTTTGTAAGACCATATTAAATAAGAAGAAACTGTGGCAGGATTCAAAACCAAGCCTAAGACATTTTTTAAAAGACATATTTTAGTTGAATGTTATGCAATGCATATACGTGTATTAATTTTATACTGTCACTCATGTAAGGCGCATTGATGCTAGAAATGCGCCATACAAGCATCTACATATTATTATCATCATCATCATCATCATCATTATTATTATTATTATTATTGTTATTATTATCATTATTAAATCCCCCACATATAAATGTTTGCCATTATTTTTTTAAACATATATTATTATGATTAGTTTTTACTAAATAGATTTTATGGTTATACATTAGTATATATTTTTATTATAGTATATTATAGTTTTTCTTTTTCTCTTTTTTTATTATTTTATTTCGTTTATTAATTTGTTGCAGATATATAGATATTTTATACATAGATTTTTATCACACTCTTTGGATCCTACGACAATACACTATTAAAGCTACTGATTATTATTATCATTATCATTATTATTATTATTAAGTATTCTGACTCGATTAAGCGGTGACTGAAGAGCACTATGAATGAATGGCCATTTTGATTTGGAAGAGCATTAAATACGTACCGTATATAAAAACACGGTGGATTATAAAACTGGGAGGATGTTTGCGTTAGTAGACTGGTAAAATTTTAACGGGGAAACACTGGATTTTTACGGTTTTGCCGAAAACGAATATTAACCATGACTATCCAATTTCGTTAGTACAGGCATCGAAGGTCCTCGGAAAAGTCTTCTTTTTTTTAAAAAAAAAGTGGGGTTATTATGGAATTATCATCGTTGCCGTCAGTCGAAATCCGTAAAGTGATTGCCCATTAAACCGTTTTCTCCTTTGTTCTAGGCTACGTTTTAAGATTAAGATCGACAAAGGACATTGCCTCATGAATAACTCTCTGGTTTAAGACTTAAGGCTTATATTATTAAACTATAGACATCTCGTTTAATCGTCTCTCATGATGAACAGCGAAGTTTGGGAATTTGTCTAAATGCAATGATTAGTTGTACAATAGATCGTCAGCTGTTGTCCAACATCCTTTGGGATTTCATTCTAATGCGGGATGAGTTTGACGTTATGGCTTTGATAAACATCATACATCTTATTCTGGGTTTTACACGCAGTGCATTTATTAATTTTTGCTCTTATATATTAGTTCTTTGTTTACTGGAAAGCATCACTTCCAGCCACACCTAAAACGGATCTTAATATGGACTCAAAATCAAGGTTTGGGAAATTTGTGTTGATCACTGAGTGCAATTAAAGTAGGTAGTGCACAATAGATCGTCAGCTGTTGTCTAACGTCTTTGCGACTTTATGTAGGATAAGTTTGACGTTTTTATATCACTTGTAAATTAAGTTAATTGTCGTACCTCGCTCACAAATAATTTTGTCCCAACATATTGACCAACGTTTTGAACCAATATTTTGTTCCCACATTTAACCAAGCCACAATAACTGTTGGATTGATGTTGGCCCAAAAGTAGTTTTAGAAGACAATTGATGGACCACAAGAGGCTATTTTAGATCAAGCGCTCTGATGAGTTCGCACAAGCATATCACTGATACGGGTACATGTTGCAAAACTAACAGCCCTTTTTTTAAAAAGCTCTGAACATTCGTTGAGACTTCATTCTTTATGCAGATTACTTTATCTGTTTTGTATTCACACTGTTTCGCTATTTTAAATATGTTCCCTTGAAAATTTAAAAAAAAAAAAGGAATTGTGGAGGATGATTCCATTCCAGTTGAAGATTGTCACTAGTCAGTTAGTTACAAAACAACCGAACTTATTTCTATTTTTTACTAAGGCCAAACTTGCAAATTATATAGCAAAATACACCTGTATTTTGCTTTTCTTACTTGAAAGAGATGGAAAGCAATCAACTGCCGAGCTTTAAGTTTACACTACTTATTTATGCTATTTACCAAAAATATTTATTCTGAATTTCGTTCTAGAAAAATAAGATTCAAAAAGTCAACCCATGGGAACAGAGTCAAACGACATTTGAACCAAAATTCAAGACTTGGAAAACACTGAAAACAAGATCAATGAGGCCAAAAAATGTAAATTTGTTCTCCGCTCTGATCAAGCAATTATAGAATATCGAACCCCTCTTAATCGATATTTTAGCCTTAAGTTTGCCTGTTTCTCTAAAATTACCCAGTTTGTCTGTTCAATTAAGTGCGTGGTCTAGTTTGACAATATATAAGTCATGCCACGTCATCCAAGACCACCTGATTCCTTTTTTAGCCAATCAGCACAGACGATTTTGTTGACACGGAACTTATCAACCTTTTACCACAGTTTCAGTAGAACATTGAGAAACGAATGACAACACAACTTATTTTGCTGAAATTTCTAAGGTCAGTCATTCCTTTTCGTTATATCTATTTTCTGACGTTTTCTTTTTTAAATATTATTTCTTTTCTATTGCGTGGTTTACATGTAGACTATTTACAGCAAAATTACTAAATATCTTCTCATTGAAATTTCGAGGAAATTTAAGAAAATTTTACCTTTTTACAATCACCTTTTCAAGTAAAAAAAAACTACTTAACAAAATATGTTTTAATACTATAGTCGTACTTGTTAAACATATTTCATATTGTTCACGATGTTAGTTTAGTATTGCGAGCGTCATATTCTTTATAAACTAACTATTCTCAATTACCATGCATTCATTTTATAACAACAATGAGGATTGAGTCTAGAACTTATCGAAAACCATCGTATATAAATCGATCTCGCTTTTAATACCTGAATGGCTTATCGTTTGAGATTAGACAATTATCTTATCCTTTTAACTAAAATATTTAAAGGCAATTTTGCCTCTCCTTGGTGGCGATGTTGATTTCCCCCCTGGACTGTTAGAGAGTTTGTCAACAAGACGAAAAAACAAAAATTAAAAATTAAATTCAGTGAAAAATGGCAAGCGTGTAATTTATCCTGGTTCTGGTCTCGTGGTTAACGGCGCCTGACAAAATAGTTAACATTGCGTTTTCAGGAATAGTAGCCTTAAATCTACTAATTAAGAGTTATCTATATGAAGGCTTTTGGCTACGGTTCACATGCGGAAATTTATAAAGGTCATAGGAATAGAATTTGATGTCCCGTCATTTCTAATGGTATACACTTGGACAGAAAATAAGTTTAAGCACTTCCATGCTTGTTGTCTAGATCTTTTGCACAAATAGTCAATATTCCATTGTCGATTTGTAAACCGTGATTCCCATTCATACATTTCTTTTCTTTAAGTTATTTTTAATGACAGATGCAACGCAAAACCGAATCAATTGACCGTCTTAAAAGCGGGATAGATTAAGAAATAATAAGAATAAGAATTGTAAAAAATTAAAGGATGGATGCATTTATTAAGTTGTGAGAGTAAGACAGCATCTCATAAGATATTAAACAGTTTATATTCTTAAATGGTTTTACCCATTTTACATGGTTAGACTTTATTATTTTAGCAAACATTTTAGCCTCCAATCTCATTTGAGCTCAGATTTAGCTATTAAAGTGTTTTATGAAATAACCTTACATTATCAAGTTTATGCGCATTTAAGAGAATTGTATTCATTTATAGCACTGAGGAACAGGGGCAATGTAAATGTAATGTAATTGCTTAGGAATAATGTAAGAGTTGTAGTGATAATTTGTGGTGATTATAATTTTCTTAGATGTATCGAATATCTTGAAATGTAAATTGATTCGTTTTTACTCGTTTTTTTTTTTCCCCCAGCTTTTTAGAAATATTTTCTATTAAAAAAAAAAATTACGCCAAGTATACTTTGGACACGCTGTGACTTCAAATACCCACTTTGAACTATTTCCTTTAATGCTTTTTAGGAACAATTTTTTTCTTCTATTATTTTTGTTATATTGAATACGAACCAACCGCGAAATGATTTTTTTCGGTGTGTTTATTATAAATGTTT
This sequence comes from Actinia tenebrosa, assembly GCF_029948245.1. Lineage (NCBI taxonomy): Eukaryota > Metazoa > Cnidaria > Anthozoa > Actiniaria > Actiniidae > Actinia > Actinia tenebrosa. The sequence continues at coordinate 5,776,443 of NW_028292585.1, forward strand.
AAGCTTGTTTACGAACTTGTACCCTGGGTTCCAGAAGGATTTTTTCCGCGGATTTACTGAGAGCGGCGAAGCCTTGAGAGGCTTAAAAAACGGTTTTTTTTTTCGCCTCTCGCGACTTAGCCGCTCTCAGTAAATCCGCGGAAATCAATCCTTCTGGAGCCCAGTAACGAACTTGGAGCGGATACGGTAACTCATTATTATTATTGCCAGCCTTGCCATCTGCGAATGTGGAAAAAATACACTAGAATCGAAACAATCCTATCCTGACTACTAGCCAGTCCTAGTGAAAGTTTAATCTCTGATCTGAATGAATGAATGAATTCATTAAATCGATTCAATTTCAGAGCTCCCGACTTCCTTTTCAATTAGTTCCAATTTCCCTTAGATGATATTCGTCAAAGCTGAACAAACTGAAGATGGACTCTTCTGTTTTCTTTGGCAACCTGACACTTCAAGGAATTCAATTTCCATTAAACGCGTTAACTTTAGAACTCCCATAAACTGAAAATATTATAATGCCCGCTTTTTGGTATAAAGAGTGCAGAACTGTATCATTTTCAGTAGAATCTGGATCCCGCGAGGTAAAATTCAGATCAAAAAGTCTACAACATCAACCAAAATATAATGAAGGCTTGCTAATACCTTCCTAACTGATACCTTCAGTACCCATAAACATTGTTTTTCAAATAAAAACAGAGGGAACACACTTTTAATTTGTCGTTGTCCGCGGAGTGCTTTGTAGGCTTCGGCCGCAAAGAAAACTTTACTAAGATATGTAGATTTAAGCATTTTTTTCTATTGTTTTAATCTAATTTGTTTGTTCTTTATTATCAATATTTTTGCTCGCGGTGGCTAATATTTTTATAACCTTTGTATCTCGTCTTTTTATTTCTTTCGTTTTTTTATTAGGGATTTTATTCATTTTAGGTTGGAAATCTAGATGGGCTGATATCTGACGTGGTTCAATATTCAGCTGTTGTTGAAAGAAGTTCATTTAAAACAAACTCGGAAGCCAAAGCTGCATTTACGTCAATATTTCAGAGCACTTTCACTAAGGAAAGGACTACTGGTTTATGAGGTCAGCATTGAATGGAAGGCCAATAACGTTCAGAAGCTTTCAATTTCCGTTAATCAAGAACTCCACTAACCTTAGATTAAAAAAGTGAATAGGATATTACAGTGGACAAATAGGATGATCCAGTGAAAACGTGGTCACCAAAGAGATCGAATTTCCATTCTCATTAGTTGCTGTAGTTCAAGTAATTCACTAGACGAGCTTTTAAAACGCAGATGTAGAATGCTGAATCAGACGGGCCACAACCTCACCCACAAAGCCACACCAAGTTATGAAGATGAGAAGTTGTTTGACATCCCAGCCACTTGGATAATAATTTTGACCATAATAATGGTCATTGCTCAAATTTCAACACTCATTGGCAACGCTATAGTAATCATTGTCTTTGCAACAAGTGATGTTCTAAAATCATCTGTTAATAATCATTTTCTAGTGAGCTTGGCTGTTGCGGATCTTTTGGTAGGGATCCTTGTCATGCCTTGTGCAATAGATGCCCTCAGAGTGCAGACCTGGCGGTGCGGATCCTACAAATACTTTAACGCATTTGGAAACTTCTGTTTTTGCATCTCGTCAATCATGCACTTGATGATCTTATCAGTCGACAAGTATTTTGCAATAGCAAGGCCACTAAAATACCCTCAAGTCATAACTCAAGGAAGGGCATATATAGTTTGTATTGTACTATGGGTATACTCCGGTTTTTGGGCATTACTACCCTTAATAGGGGTCAGCTCCTACGAGTGTTTCATTCCCTATATAGGATTTTGCGCATCAAAAGACTGGTCAATGAAAGGATTAAACTTTGCATTTGCTATATCTGTGGTCAGTGGAACATACGGTTTGGCTTTGATAGTTATGTTTGTAATTTACTTTAAAATTGCAAGGATTATCCAACAACAAACGAAAAGAATAGGAATCGTTGTGACAGACAGAAATGACACCCAAGACGCCATTCAAAACACGCAAACTAGCAAACCCAATCTGATCAAACGCTACAGAGGTGTATTTACATTGATAACTCTGATCATAACCTATTTAATCTGCTGGTCGCCATTCTGTGTCATGTTGTTTATTGAGATCGGCATGGCAAGGAAGATGGAAGGGGCTGCATCGATGATTGGTATGCTCGTAGGTTTTATAAACAGTTGCTGTAATCCCATAATCTATTGGGCACAGTACAAAAGGTTTCGTAGAGCTGTCTCAAGACTCTTGCGAAAGGGATTATTATTTCTACCAGTGTCTATGGACAGTAATAATGTGCACTCGCTGTCCCATACACAGGGTGAAAATACAGGTAGATCTATCCAGGTAAACAGGATAGTAGCAGACAAACCGACAATCACAGATGTGAAGTACACCATTAATGCAATATATATAAATAACTAATGGAATTCAATTGTGGGAAATTTCGAATAGCCACTTCGTATAAGGCCAAAACATTTTTTAAACTTTCGAAATGAAACGCAATGCGTCCGTTCAGCCTGCAAAAAGAACAGTTTCTAACACAATCTTCATCAAACCTAAATATGTCCATCGATGGTTTCAAGTTGGCTTTTGAAGATAGGCGAGTTCCGAACGTTAAGTCAACTAAAATGGTATTCTTTAGTTAACGATAAAATCCTGACATAGATATTAATTTGTTAGTGGAAGAGCTCGGAAGGGGGGTGTCACACCTCCCAGGGTAGAACAGGTGATTTTTAAGAGAGAATCTTTTGGAAGAGCATATATACCAAGTGAAATATCCATGAATTTACTGAACGTTGTCATTCAGTTATATCACATTAAACAAAATTAATAATGATTTTATTTTTTGGTTGGTGTTTGGTTGTTTTTTCTTTAAAAGTATACTTCAGTTCTTCCTCTGCATGATGCTATTCTCTCTCCGGTGTTGGCTTCGTCGGAAAATCAAACCCCAATCTTGAATGCCTGATAATAATAGGACTATTAATTTTAGTATAAATTGATGGTTTTCAACCATTCCCAAGAGAATTAAGTAACAAAAGACACGGCGGCCATGTTGGATGAATTCTTTTGTTAAAGTCCTCCAACATGGCCGCCGTGAAAACCATCAACAGGGGATCAAAGAAGGGAAATGCAGGAAACTTAACTTCTTGATGATTTGCTATCATTTCTAAGAGAGACATAATACAAAGACATGGTTTCGGGCATGTTGGTGGTATTATCGAAGGGCCTTTGGAGAAATACCGCCAACATGGCCGCGACGAAGGTTTTATAAACTATCTATTGATCAGTTATCTTCGATTACCTGTAATGTATGAGTCCCTGTTTAGTAGGGTCTAGTTGTGATAAAAGTCGAGTTATTTCATCCATCTCGAACTTTAATCCAGTCTTCTATAAAGAGTTAAGTGGATGGTGTGTGATATACCTTGAATGAGAGAATATGCTGACGTCTGTGTGCATATTGGATATACCAAACCAAACCAATACAAGTACACGGACGACATGCATGCAATAACAATGATACAGCAGCTGCAACAACAGCAACATCAACAACATTTGAAACACTAGCAAACCCATTCATCATCTTTATCACTTTCACAACTCCTCCTCCTTCTCCATTATCATTATCCTCTTCCTCCTCCTCCTCTTCATTATCATTATCATCATCGACATCATCCTCATCATCAACAACAGCAACATCAATATCATCATCATAAACATCCTCATTATCAACAACAGCAACATCATCATCATCATCATCATCAACATCGTCATCGTCATCGTCATCGTCATCATCATTATCATCATCAACAACAACAACAACATCACCATCATCAACATCATCATCAATATTATTATCATCATCTCATCCTCCTCCTACTACCAACGTCATACTGACTCTTCTGCTCGTTATCATCACCATAATCATCATCATCATCATCGTCATCATCATCAACGAAATAACAAAAACAACAAAAATGATCACGAGAATAAGCCGAAACGTTACTAGGATGTGTAACAAAATAACTTCTGGTTGAATAAGACTAGACTGCTTCCCCCTAAGAGAATGCCAAGTTTTGAAGCTGATAAGTACCATTAATTTACCTTTATCACATCGGCAAAGCTCCTTCGTGTAACAAAGTTAGTGCTCTCATTGTCGTAATTCTTGCATATTTCAAACCATTTATTCTTGTTTTCTGTTATGAAAGTCCTAAGGGTTTTTAATGGATCTCTGCCTCCTGCTCGAGGAGATGGAAACACTTTAAACTCGGGTTTTACTTTTTTGACTTCGTGAAGAAGAGAAGTGAATTGCATATCCAGGTAAATATCCTAGGAAGAAGGAAGGGGTAAAGTGGATTCTTTGAGTGAGGTCTTTATTAAATTCAAAATATTTAAAGGTTTATTACATATGAAGTTTCGCCGACTATGTAGGTTTTGTACCACCACGTGATGGCAGCCATGACAGGAGGCAGGAACAATTGAATTTGGTCTAGTCTGATTTACATGAAAAAGGATTAACTTACCCAGAGAAAAATGCGCTATTGTTGTGCCTTCGGTCATGGCTGCCATCACGTGATGGTGCAAAGCCGCTATACAAACAAACGACTGAACGAAGGTGCTGCACAAAGGCAGTGGAAGGACGTACCTTACAATGTAATGTAGTTAGTGCACTGTCACAATACGAAAGAGTCGCACTGATAATAGCTAGTAAACCATCGGTTCTGATAGGATTGCATCCAATCTAAAAACATACAAGATACTGGTAAAAACTGGGCCTGCAATAGGGGAAGGATTTTTCAAGTCTTTATTCTCATTATCATTGCACTTGAAACTTGAGCCAATTATTAGCCTTTGCAAGGTTAAAGAAAAAACTGGCTTGAGTAAGCACTGCAGGACATTCTAGAGCTGTTTTAGGGGACAAGTTTCTTAGATGCCGTCTATTTCGTCTCCTAAAATTGTCTCACAGTACACTGAAATGTGAATTCGAACCAGTCTTTTCCTCGACCTTGGAATGGCTGATATTCAATGATAGACCCTTCCCGAATTCGCTTGAGTGACAATGAAACAATGGTTCCAATTCGAGGTTGAACTTGATAAATACTGTTAAAGTATGAAGGCCACATCAAGTCCAAAGGTCCATTAGATACAAACTGGATGAAGTTTATTCTGCTGCTCAATCACGGTAAATTTAGTTATAATTACTTGTTCAGTAATCTTTCAATGAGACGATGCTATATTTTTTGATATACAAAGTTCTTAAAATAAGGAAAAAAATGTAGCAAGAAACGTTTAAAAATATGGAAATCATAGAAGAAAAAAAAACTCCCTTGATTTTGATAGACGCCATACAACATGGCTATCTCACTTGCGCTATTCAATTCCTTAGAAATTGTTACGAAAAATATTATATGTTTAAAATTGGATAACGAATCGAGAAAAACGCCAATTTGACCAAATTATCACAAAAAGGCTCCATTTTTTACATTGTAAACGTACTTCTGATATTGACACAAATTAAGCATTAATATACCAAGTGAAGAATAAGTTTACTCGAGCTATAAGCAATTGTTTACCACAATCAACACTTAACTATGTTAGTTTATTAAACATCGAGTATTAAGCCGCCGTTTGTTACACAAAGTCAATAATGCATGGTATCCATGTAAAGGGATTGAGGTAATGAAAACACCTTGCTAAAGGAAAACCGCAGCTTAATAATCTTAAATTAAAGATATTTCAAAGATATGTAATCCTTATCGGCCGAAAAACGATACAATAACTTTATTTCAAAAGGGAAAGATAATAACCATTTACGGTTTTTGAATTACATACGGCCCTCAACAACTGAAAAAAGTATAGAGGATATTACATGGGCGCGCGGAGATACGAATTTTATCTTCGAGTGTTCAATTGATATCTCACGAGTGGGCGCAGCGAACGAGTGAGATATCTAAATTGAACACGAGAAGATAAAATTCGTATCTCCAAGCGGCCATGTAATGTTCTGTTTATCATATAGATATCGATGAAACTTAAATAAAACAAAAGCTCGAAAATTCTTTATTAAAATACGTTATTATGTCAACAGCGATATCTTCACGTGTGAAAGATATGGTATCTTCCACTGGTGTAAGATATCAAGTATTCGACACTAGAGAAAACCTGGTATTTCATCGATATCTAAATAATAAATAATAATGATAATAATAATAACTTGAATAAGTGTGAATTACTACCAATATTGGCATGAATTCGAAATTAGTTTTCAGTTTAGTTGGAACAATTTGAATTGTGAGTTTCTTGTCGAGTTTCTTAGCATTGGCGTAAATACCAAGGAACACTCAAATCTTTTAAGTGCGAAACTACGTGTTGAAGCGAAATAGCAAAACGGACTACAAATTGGTTTATTGCATAAGATTAAAATCACGAAGGCGAGCAAGAAAGAAAGAAGAATAGCAAGAAATTAATGAAGGAAATATAAAAGAAACAAGATTTCTATAATGAAGGCTTCTAAACTTCAAAAGCTATATTGCGGAATTGAGTCAATTGATATGAACTTAAAATTTTGCTGAAAGTCTATTTTTTTAACTTGTGCTTATATAAACAAATGCGCGCATTCACTGCTGATTACAGTTGTAATCAAATTCTGAAACACTTTGTTAAGCCCCGGTTTACACTATATACGCGATTTTTGCTGCGATTTTTTTTTGCGAATTTGTCCATAATAAATAATGCTAAAAAATTTACTTGTGAAGTATTTTTCAGGATACCAAGATTTTCCTAAACGAATGTCTTTTTTGAAGGGTGAGACAAAAGATTTCATATTTCCGAAAATTGCCACGAAAATCGCAGCAAAAATCGCCGCAATAATCGCCAGTGTAAACGGGGCTTTAAGGGGGGTTTATGACGCTTTGGAGCACCAGTAGAATATCCAAGTAGAATATGCAGCAGATAAAATGTAAGGCTTGTCAAACCTGTGATGAGGATTGGGTCGACAAAGTAATACTGTATTCAGTAACAACGTAAAAGGAAAGCAAACTAGAAAACAAATATGCGATAGAAAAATAAATTCCAACAAATTAAATTAAAAAAAAAAAACACTCGAATTTACATAGTAAGAGATTTTAATTAACCAATCATTAGCATCCCCCCACGTTATTATGTAGGGATAAATAAACCTCGGACTTAGAAGACTATGCTGTAAATCTATGTAATTTTGCGCGTACGCGTTTCATAAATGTTTACCTTTAGTGTCTCCAAAGTGTTGTTACCTTCTAGTCCTTTAGCGAGACACAGAGCCCCTTGATTGGTTATTCTGTTGTTGCTACAGCAGCGTAAAAGTCGAAGTGAGTAAACGAGGAAACATACATAGTTGCTTAATTAACTGTGAAAACATTCGTTTCCTTGTTTGCTCACATGTAAGACGAAACATTTGTAACTTGTATGTTTCGGAAATTAACTTACAGGAAAGCAACGTTTCGTTTCTAAAGAAAAAAACAGACAATGTTTGTGCAATCAAAAGCGTTCTGACACCATTTATATGATGTCATTCAAAAATGAGACGTGCAGTCAGTATGATTACGTGCAATCGATTGTGTATACATGTTAGTGGGGACTGTTGGTGGTAGTTAACTCACAAAACACTCTTTCACTCTTTTCGTTCAAAGCGGGCGATCACCCAACACACGTTTCTTGAATGCGTGATTACTGAATAGAAGAATTCAAACTGCTTCAAACAGAGCGTTCAAATAGGTTCCTTCATATTTCCAGGCGCCATCTTGAAAGGTAGCCGTGTCTTTGCATCGAAGAAAGACGAACGATGAGCTTGCAATGATAAGGACATGTGAATAATTGCCCAAGGTGTTAAGAATAGGTCTCTATCAGCGCAAGGTCACTGTTCGTCTCGCTTCGATACAAAGGCGCAGCAATGACAGCAGCACGGCTACCTTTCAAGATGGCGCAGGGGACTATGAAAGGAACTGTTATATTAATCTCAGTCACCTTATATCAAGCTCTGTAAGAGTGTTGTTGTATTTGAGTGCCTCACCAAGAGCAGCAGCTCCTTCATCAGCAAACCCATTGAATGATAAATTAAGTGTTTTAATGGTGCAATTGGTCTACAAAACACAAACGACACAAGACCTTGAATTATACTCCCCACTCATCCCTAAAAACAAGGAAAGCATCAGCCAAAGAATTCTTTTAGGCCCCGTCCACACTATGCCGGATAAATTTGAATCCGAATTTTTATTTATTCGGTTCCATTTCGAAAATTCGTTTTCGGTGAAGAATTGTTCCGGATTCGCCCGAACTAGTGTGGACGGTAGGCCTAACCGAATAAATAAAAATTCGGATTCAAATTTATCCGGCATAGTGTGGACGGGCCCTTAAAAGATAACAACAAAGCCAGAAACTTGGATTTTCAGTTTCCGATCGCGCGAGACAAAAGTGTTTGATCAAACCAAGAGACATAAAGCACAATTTCGCTTATAAACTAGGAAATGATTTAGGACGACGGGATGATAAATGGATTTATGAAATAGCTGTTATAAATCTTGCGTTCTGATTGGTTGTAAGCGCGTGCATTATGAGAGTACAGAGCATCACTGACGCGCACATTTTACTTCGTCACTCATTATATTCAATGGTTATTGTAATTCGTATTTTATGAAAATAAAATGATTGCTGTGCTGGGGGATTGACACAGAACACTTGAAAAGTCGTGCTTCTTCTAACACTTCTCTCGTGTTCTGCCAGTCCCTGCGTGCTTTATGACTGCACACAGCACGCGAACGCGATATTAAACCTACCCTTAAGCCATTAGCTATTTCATTTGCAACTTTTTTTCGTAATAGATTCCAACTAAGATCAAGATGCTCAACAGAATCGTTTGACACTGCAATACAATACCAAACACAGCAAAGCTCATTAAAATATGTAACATTGAAACAAGTCAAAAATGTTGCTTTTGAAAAGATAAGATATATTATCTCAATGTCTGGCACTGAATTGATGTAATTGCTCATGCAATGCGCAATTTTCATGTTTCAAGATGACATTTTCACTACTGTTTTAATATCCCAAAAACGGATTTCTTTTCAGTGTTCTAGTTCTATCAAGTATTTTATGAAGTTTCGTTGAACAATTTGAGAGGGGGGGGGGGATATTGATGATCAAAAACAATCCTATTTTTAAAACATTTTTCTTTGCGTCGCTTAAATCATAATAATGTGTCGATGTTACGTTTATATATAACTAACGCACTTAGCAACACAAAGTTTATGCTGCGCTAAAGGATGTAGATGTTAACAAAGGCTCTTAACAAGGTCAATCAAAGTGAAAAAACTTACTTATTGCTTGACCAAAGTTTGCGCCAGAGTTCTCAGAAAAACGATTATTACTCAAATCCAACCAAGCCACTTTGTCATTGCCCTATAAGAATAACAGTTACACAAAAATTAGCCATACTAACCTCGTGTTAATTGCTGTTTTGTTATTACGGTGCTGCTCGCATTTTTTGAGTTTAGGGGAGAAGCAAATGGCACGCCATTGTAGCCAGCCTCCAACTAGATGGGTAAGCTCAAGATAGAGTTAGAATTCAAAAGTAGATTTTTCTTGAGGAGGTAGAAAAACCGGAGAGTCCAGGGCAAAACCTTGTAAGCACCGGAGAGAACCAAACAACAATCCACTCACATACGACACCGAGCCAGGGATTCGAATTTTCGATACATTGAGGTAGGGCACGACTTTCTTGGCCTGAATCTCTTCCCATAAATGTTGACTATGTTCTTCATCTTACGGCGGCCTATGAGGGACATGCAGCAAGTTAGACAAGTTGCTGCAAATAAGAAACGAGTTGCTGCGTGTTAGACGAGTTGCTGCAAATATAATCTGTAATTATGAGAAATGTTTCGAACAGCAGCACGAAGTAATTTGTTCGTATTCCGTGCCGAGAAAAGATAAACGTGTCTAATATGCAGCAACTCGTTTCTTGTTGCAGCAACTCGTCTATCTTGCAGCATATGTCCTTTATGAGCCATCGGTATCATCTTACCCGCATGGCTTCTGCAATATTTTTACTATCTTTGTCAGTAAAGCCGTTGTTTGCTAAGTTAATCTTCAGCAAGCTGGTGTTAGTCTGAAGCATCTCACATATTGCTTGACATCCTTGTGATCTAAGACCATTAGACGAAATATTCTAAATAAAGGGAAAGAAAATAAATAAATAAATAAATAAATAAATAAATAAATAAATAAATAAATAAATAAATAAAAGGATATATAGTCTTTAATCAATAATTAATAATAACAATAATCTCTAATCAATAATTAATAAATTTTAAATATTTATACATTTTTTCAAGATTGTAAAAAACGAATAGAATTTGTCCATTATTTAAATATGAATATGTTAATATATAATACTTACAAAGAAGAAGGAATTATAAGATGAAAAACTGACTAATAAGGAAAATTGAAATATATATTAAATATATAACTATGTATCTTTATCTAAAAATCTACGTTAATAAGCTAAAAATCTAAATTTATAAAATGGCGCTTTCAGCAACCTGAATGTCTAAGTCTATGTTGTTTATATCATTATAAGTTCTTTTTATAGTCCTTGAGCCTCGTAGACATACAAGTGCAGATCTTAACAGAGAGAAACAAGTCTTGGCCCTAATCCATGCCATTGTTTTGTGGTACTCTTCACCTTTCTTTCGGGCTATCAGTTCAGCAAGCCTGCTGTGATATGTTTTGCATTCTTTACTCATACCTCCTGTTGTACAAAAGACAAGGGGAGTAAATGTTCCATGTTCGATTTCGTTTACTCTTTCGGTGTATTTCCGCTTCTTGTCATTTTCATGTAGCTTGTAGATTTTGGGTAGATCTAGATCTTTGTACGTATCTGCATTTGGGTGACAAACCCTTACGTCAAAAAAGGCAGAACGTTGCTTCTCCCAGAAACCTCGTGCATGGATGTCAAGTCTTGCGTCTGCAGCTTTGTTTGCTCCTTTGCTTAGTTTCTCATCTGAGATTGATTGTAACAAGGGCTCAATCTCTACGTCGTTGCATACTGTGCTAAGAAGCTCAGCCTCCAGATTGCGTAATTCGTTGTGACGTTGAATTACGAATCCACCACGTTTACATATCATTGCGTGATCGACCGAGAAATCTTCACCACATACACACTTTGATGGAATGTCTCTGAAAGACCAATTATAACGGAGACGTAAAGCGTCTCTAAATTCTCTCTTGTTCAAGTCGAATCCCATTTCCTTAAGAGGAATTACAGTTAACCAGGTTGATGCTCCTTTCTCTGCGGCTAAGTCCAAGGATCTGGCTGTAATCTTTGGTAGACTTTCCTTCAGGCTTTCAAACGCATCTTTGGATGCTTTTTCTTTCTCAGTGTGACATTTCTGCTTTGCTGTTTTCACTTCAATTTCATCTGGCAACTCGTGAGACTGGGAGATAATCTTCTCCACAAGTGGGGCACTTACTTTGACTGACGATGAGAATTCATACTTTGCGTCAATACACGGGTTAGTAATACCGATACCTCCATATCGTGTCGGTAGCGATAAAATCTTGCGATCATCTTCATCACAATCTTTTTGTGTCATGGCGGGTATAAACACGTCGGAGATGGCAGCTTCTAAAGGTTTCAGTAGGTCTGAGATATCTGGAAGTGTGCGAAGAAAGTACGTCCAGCGATGTTTTAAGCCAAACGTGTAGGCAGCGTAACAGGCCTGTGGCTGTGATAGAGCAAATTCTGCTAATTTGGTGATCTCGTTCACCCAGTTGTCAATCTTTTCCGTGACGTACTCGTTTAGAAACGATCTGGAACCAAGAACTGCACCAAGATGTTTGTGCCCCTCCACTGTTACATTAATAAATAAATAAATAAATAAATAAATAAATAAATAAATAAATAAATAAATAAATAAATAAATAAATAAATAAATAAATAAATAAATAAATAAATAAATAAATAAATAAATAAATAAATAAATAAATAAATAAATAAATAAATAAATAAATAAATGTCTACAACAGTTATGAGCCATTCGCTCTCTAATAATTGGTAAGAAAAGTAAATCTCGCAGAATTTTTTCAATAAATTATTAGATTCTTTAACTGAAAAGATTTCGTTGAACGCACGCGCGCTCTGATTGGCCAAAAACGGGTTGCCTTTTTTTTCCTTCGATTAGCAATCAATATTATCACGACTTTCTTGTCCTTTATGATGGACTTGCTTGTTATAAATAAGATCACTTTTTTCTTCTTTACACTGAGAAGTAAGAGTAAAAGTAGCTTTTAAGATACTCGGGTAATTCGGCCAATCCGAGATTGACTCGAAAAAAACTGGGTTGAGTTGGCTTTGCAGTGCATTGTGGGGCTATAGGGGACATATTTTCAAGCAGCACGTCGGAATGCAGCTCAATTTGGAGGAAATAACAATAGGTTTCCAATTCTCATGAGATTGAAATTCTTCTGTTTTATCCTCCAAATTGAGCTTCTTTGATGTCACATGCCGAGGGGGTAATCCGTAATCCCTAAAACAGTCCCACCATAGTGCAGTACAAACGCAACCCAGTTTTTATCTCAGTCAACCGCGGCTGTCTAATTGCACTCACCAAATCAGTCAAATAACAGTTTTCTCTGAGCATATCTGAAATATAGATCCCACCGTCGGCTCCTAAGGCATTATCATGTAGATCTAAACTTGTGATTGATGTGTTGAGCTATAGGAAGGGAAGACAATGGAAATATAAAAAAAAGTAATACCTTGCCTGGCATATATAGCTTGTGTTTTTCATCTGCATATCGTACAACGTTAACATTCTTATTCTACGTTGTCATTCTTATTCTACGTTCTTTCTCAGTTGCTGCTCCGCTCCTCTGGAACTCTCTACCTTCTTCAATTAGAGACATTTCCAGTTTATCTTTATTCAAATCTAAACTCAAGGCTCATTTGTTTCAATTAGCTTTTTCTTTATAATCATATTGTCTATCTTATTTATTTATTTATTCCTTTAACGTTATGTTACTAAGCGCTTAGAGCAGACTTCTATAAGCGCTACATAAGCCATATATATATTATTATTATATTATCATATTCTTAGTATCATTTCCAGAAAAAAAATATCAGAGCTAAACTTCTACGTCATAGGCGCAAACGTCCCTTAAACAAATCTAGGTGCTAATTAGCTGCAGGTGACTGGCAAAGTATTTGGTAAGACAAGAACAGGTTAAACTATGCTTTTTTAAGAGCAAAAACATAAGATTCTGTTGATAACTGTAGTCAAGTATCTTTAAAATAAAAGAGAAATAAAACGGGGGAAAATGAAATAAGAGCGTGAGTAGGTATAAGTTTCAGGTCACCCATCCGGGTAATAACCTCCCTCATCGGGCTTGACTCAATATTTTGGGAGCCCAAGTATTTTTCCACTGGACCAAGGTTCATGGTGAATCAGCATAACAATAGCCGTAAAAACAATGCACCAAATAGACTAGACTTTTTAACATCAATTTTTCAACCGATTCCGTGCGTGGCAGAGATGCAAGGGATTAGCCGATATGGTCTGGGGGCCGGCTGGTCTCTCCCCTGATGCTTCGGCTAGAACATTTTCTTGCGTAATTCGTGCACCCAAGGGCAGAAGGATTTAATCGCCGTCAAGTCCGAAGTCCATACGACGCCTCAGCTCTGCGGATGTCTCGGGGGTATGGCACAATTGAATCGATTTTTTTAAAAATTAATTATTTAGTGCGTGTATATAGACGTGCGTTCGATCCCCACTGCATCTATATTGTATTTTTCTTTTCTTTTCTTTTCTTTTTTATACCTTTTTTACCATTGACATTTTTTAGCATACTCGATCCGAAAAAGCAAGTTGTGCCGCTTTTGTTGGAGTTTCGAATTCTGCATGTGAAATGTTTACTAACAAGATGAGCTTTTACTTAACTTTTTTTAAGTATTTCCTCAGCGTTTTTTTAAGTTTTTCTCTGGGTATTTCTCGATAATGCAGCTTCTGTCTATACTTAAAGGGGCGTTTCTCATCTTCCAGCTTGTTTCTTTCTTTCTTTCTTTTTTTTTCTATATTGAAGTAACCGTTACCATGTCCCGGGGGCGTGACCGGCCGAAAAATGCGCGATAAACCCCGGTCTCGCCGCGTTTATTCCCCGCCTTGAACCGGTTTCAATTTCAAAACCTTCTACTAGCATTACGTACGGTATGACAAACTTGATTTACTAACCACAAGAGCAATAGCTAAGGCTTTAGTTCCCTTGCTACCCAGCCCACGATGTCTCAAATTAACATGTGAATCTTGAATGTGCCGTAGGAAATAGGACACTGGGATTACATCCAATGTTTTGCAACAAGTTAAGTAGATCTTTTTTCCAGTTGCATCGTATTCTTCAGCACGGTCTGTCGTGAAAACAAAAATATAAAGGTATACAGCCAGATTAAAAGAAAAAAATCAAATACTACAGTGACAGGGACACACAAAAAAAAGAAGAAAAAAACATAAGAATGAAAAGGAGAAGAAAAAAAGAAAAGAAAAGAAAAGAAAAGAAAAGAAAAGAAAAGAAAAGAAAAGAAAAGAAAAGAAAAGAAAAGAAAAGAAAAGAAAAGAAAAGAAAAGAAAAGAAAAGAAAAGAAAAGAAAAGAAAAGAAAAGAAAAGAAAAGAAAAGAAAAGAAAATTTGAACCGAATTTTTTCCTTTAACTTTTTTTAACGATTAACCGTAAATTTATGCAAATGATAAGTTAAACTGTTTTGATCTAGCTTGATACATCAGCGTGACACTATTATTCAAACACACAAATATTTATTCTTGGTTGATAGGATTTGCACGCGTAAGAGTTTTACTAGTATTTTTCAATCAATCTTGACAGTTTGCATAGGGAAAATATCATATTACAGGAAGACATTATATGGTAATGAATCTTTTAGGAGACGGTTTATCAATGGTTTGTGATTTGAAGTAAGATGTTATTCGGTTGCACATGAATCCGACAATAAATAATCATTCTTTGAGAAAAGGATAACTTTTTTTCCTGCCATTTGTATTCCAGGTTCTGTACAAATAAAACATTTCATGCTTTGACTAAATTCAATTAAATTAGATAAGCTCAAAGCTTATAAAATTCTCTTACAATTTTTGGGGAAATCCTCAATGAACGCCTTGCCAAAAATATGTTTATAAGTATATTGAACTAATATAATCACTTTAACATTATCCACAATAGAATTAAAAAAGAATCCGGAACAGATGTTCTGTTTTTCAAAGAAGAAAATCGAAAACTAATTCAAAGACAATCAAATTTCGATCATACAGTATGCTTACCTTCAGTTTCAAGATCCGTGTCCCACTCATCATCGCTGTTGATCGGACTTTTACAAATGGTTCTGCTAACTATGGATTCATTCTCACTTGCATCTTGATTTTCCTGGTCTTCTTGTGGATTAGAATCTATTGATTCTTCGCTAATATCGTCAATCTAAATTGAATTAAAAAATTTTCAACTTCACTCTGTCACACCTCGTTGAAAACAAAGTGAAAACCCCTCCAGAAAAAGTCATTTTCTCTCTCTAACCTTTTTAAAATCTGCCGTTGTAGATTGATTAGAATTTGTTTCTTTTCCTTCTTTAGTTTTTACATCGTTTACCGACATAATTACCTTATTTTAAATAACAAACGATGAGTAATTTGATGTGTTCTGTTCACTTTAGACTTTCATTCAACTTCTTCATGGAAATCAACACAGCTGCTCGCCACCTCACAAAGGTTACTATAGAAACGCGCATTACGTTACCATGGGAACGAGAGTCGAAAGTGGATTTTTATCGCAAAAAATCATTTATTTTATTTTATTTCTTTATTTTGCATATTAAATGAACAAAGAATAGTTGCCTGATATTTTAAGATCAACTGGAGGTATTTTTTATTTTATTTTCCTCTCAGTTGTTATTACTAAAAAAATTAACTGAATACACGCCCTCCCCTCCAAAAAGAAAATACAGAAATGGAGGTGTTTTTATTTTATTTTTCGACAGCATTAAATGTATCAAAAAAAGCTTTAAAGTTTTCTTCGCCCTTGGAGTTATGGTCATCTAAGATCGCAAAAGAAATATGTCGATATCGGTTTTTAAATACAGGTTCTGAAAGTACTGCTTGGAATAACTTTGCTATGTGCCTTGGTGGATTTCTGAACGCACCACACCCCCAAGCAGACAACACGAGGCTATCATGTCCTTGATAAAGAGCAGTTGAAAGCATGATTCTCATTTTTCGTTTAACTTTTTCAACCATGTTAGGTGTTAACTGCTTCTCGTCCTTGGAGCCTGTACAAGGGGGGTTTGGGTATGCAGGGATAGCTATGAATGACATGGGAATTGGAGATGGAAGGAATGCATATCCTTGAGTTTCGGAAGCGCGAAATATCTGGACATTCGTCGAATAAACACAGCAGAACTCTGGGAGTCTGTACGTCCATTTTCGTTTAGGATCAAACTCCTTCTCTGGGTCAGCTAAGTGTTGGACGTAGTTTGTTCTTCGAAAGAGATTCTCTTCTTGGGCACCAGCACCAGTCAGGTATCCGCCACCTGAAAAAATTAGAAAGAAAAACTTAAATATTAAAAGCTTAAGGTTGCTATACAATACTCAGCGCGATACGTTTGCCAATAGTTTGGAAACCGCGTCTTTTTTCTACTTGTTTAACTAAGAGGGTATGCATCAAGACAGGAGAAGGGGCCTGGACTTTATTACAGTATTCTATAGCTAGAGTTTTTGGAATACAAGCAGGTTATCTGTATGTCTGTTTGTCTGTCCGTCCGAAGGTAAGTTAGATAAAATACAATGCAAATGTTAGTGAATAATACCTGGTCGTTTTGGAGAAGCCATATTTAGCACTGCTGGATTCAAGCCTTTATTCTTAAGTCTAATTGCTTCTTCAAGGGAATCGCTGTTCACAACTTTAATTTTAGTTTTAAATGAATCAGCACTACTTGATGTCGGTGGCTCTTCATCGTTGTACAAACGAGTTTTTCTAGCTTCACGAGACACACTTTCGAAGTCCCCAAAAACAACTTCTTTTCCATCTCGCAGTTTGTATCTAAAATTCTCACATGCCCTAAGAGTTCCCTCAATGATTTTCACTCGTTGAGGCCGATGCTGTCCTCGTTTATTGAAATTTTCTAGCCAAACTTCTGGATCAAAAACTTCGTCTTTATCGTCACTTTTTGATGCCATAATAGCGTTGATCAATGTTACTCACGACTGAAGTGATCTCAAAATTATCCAATTCACTAGAAATACTGTAAAGTGGCAAGTACTGACACATGGTGGTGCAACTACTACATGCATATGGTGGTGCAATAATTACAGATAAGTGACAGGCGTTCCAAGACACTTGAGCCTCTATTATCTCAATCAGCGGTCAATACCATTAGTCCCAGGTCCTCGCATGTGATTTTTTGTAAACCAACTTATTTCACACGTTTTTTTAAAATGGTAAGTAAAAATGATTATTTTTCAAGGTTTACGCACTAATTTAGAGACATTTGATTTTATTGAAAGGTTTATTTATTCTTCCTGCTAGGGAAAAGCTAAAAAAACGCGGAAATTTGCGGCTGTAAAGCGTCTAATCTCACCAAAAGACCCTCGAATGTAAGTCACATTGAAAATAAGTTGGATTTACCTCTCGACTGTTGCGCTAAACTTATTGCCTACCAATTCCTATTTCCTATTAGCAAAAAGAAAGAAGATACTACAAAGAAAAAGCAAGAAGAGGAAGATAAAGTAAAACATGTGTAAGTTCTATATATATTACAAAAATGGACTAACTATGTATTTGGAAGCATAGTTTGGTCATCAGCCACACAAGCCAGCTGTTTATCGTGGTCAAGTTACAGTATATAACTGTATCATTGTAGATGTGTCTGTGTTTTATAACTTTCATAATGTAGACATTGTTACAATGGTTGAGCTTCTAGGCTGTTATGTAGTCATTGATTTACATGAAGATGGTTCATTCTCTTTAAATTGCAATTTCGGAATAAATTCATTCTCTGTTGCTTGGTATCAGTCAGCCGGACAAATCTCATTACCAGCCTAGCAGTAATAACATGCAGTCACTGCACGATCTGTATCAATGGACTCATTCCAGAATGAGAGCTTGTACCACCTCATATTGTACTGGTATGCAATATATACCTGAACGAGCGTTTCCTTCCAGAATGAAAACCAGGATTAACTCATTCTGGAATGACTCCTTCCTGAATGAAAATTTGCTCTGGTATGATGTAAACAAATACAAATTAATATATGGCAACCGGGATGAACTTGTACTGAAATGAAGGCTCATTCTGATATCATGTAAACAGCCTATTACTCATTAGGCACAGTATATTATTTAATGTTATAATTTTTAATGTTTCCTTCAGAGAACAAGTATCATCGTCCATGTTTTTCCAGTACAATACACAGCTTGGTCCTCCATATTACATACTTGTCGATACCAACTTTATCAATTTTTCCATCAAGAACAAGTTAGATATTATGAAGTCCATGATGGACTGTCTATATGCTAAATGTAAGTGTTATAGGAATTGATAATCTTTCAATATCAAATATACAGTAAGTGTTTAGGCCAAACAAAAAAATAAGTTTGTTTCCTGTTGCATGAGAAAAATAATTTGGGGTTGGTAGGTCATGTTTTTTTTATTGATACAACAATGGAAATTAGCTTACTGGGAACCCTGTGGTGCAATTGGGAATGAAAAAAATATTAGGGTCGGCAAAAATTGGCAAGAAAATTAGGGTCAGTCGCGCAACAGGAAACACACTTATTTTTTTGTTTGGCCTTACTAGAAATGATAAGACTTTTTTACTCTGTCTAATGGGTTAGAGTGGTTTTCATAAACCCATGAAATACACCTTAGCATATTTAGCTATACTTCACTCTAATATTCTTTTGTTTTCTATTGTGTTTATCTGACTATTACACTCAAATTAGTATACTTTGTTTCATGGGTTGATGATAACTCCTCTACTAGCTACTCATTTTATCTTGCCTCTCAGAACTTCCAGCCATGAATTTCTGATAGTGTGTGAACTTGATAAATGCATTATCTGTAGGTTTATTCAATCTGTAGATAAGACGTTTGATCATTTTATCCTGTTAAGTTCATTCAAGGTCATAACAAAAATTAAATGTTTGCTTTTGTTTTGAAAGCAGAATTAAACCTTTATTCTCACTTAACAAAATTTATAAAACAATATGGTTTTTGCATGATACCAAAGATTATCAGCCTATACAGTACAGCTCACGGGAATGTTAACATTTCACACGCACAAACCACATGTAGCACACTTAGTGTAGTACACTCCTACACATGTAGTGCCCACAAGTACATTGAGTACACAATACTATGCGTAACAAATGACATGCAGCTGATTTCCTCATTACTTAGTGCCTTTTGTTCAAATCACAAGGATAAATAAATCGAATAAAGTAAGATAATTTTACAGTGAAAACAAAGTTTGAAATAAAATGATAGTTTGGGGTTATTAGTTTCACGAACCGCTACTGATAACAGTGAACACATGACTCAGCCTTGATTTTGATAATTTATGAGATCCCTCTCGTCCAATAATTGTTTACTGATTGCCTAGCCACCAACATTTTTAAACACATTTTATTTGGTAGTGAGGCTTCACAACATTAGATGAAATTTTTTCAGTCAGTTATCACTGTGATTTCAATGTCAGATCATAGTCTTTGAAAAATAGAAGCTCTAAAATTGCTTATTACCAGCTTTGTTTTTTCGTTTGTTCGTTTGTTTGTTCATTTGTTTGTTTGCTTGTTTGTTCACTTGTTTTATTTTCATTTTCATTTTATCTTATTTTATTATTTTTATTATTATTTATTTATTTATTTATTATTCATTTATTTATTTATTTATTATTCATTTATTTATTTATTATTTATTTATTTATTTTTAATTAATTTATTTTTTTAATTTAATTTTTCCTAAGCGCACGTGAATTTGTTTAATTTAATACGTGCGCACATATGCCATGGCTTGATCGCGTTTTTCTTTGTCAATCGTAACGTTTTTCATTTCCCTGAGGATGGCAGAGTATGCTGAAAGCTCGGATTTATTATTTATTAAATTTATGGTTGATAAAACGAACTTTTATAAATGTAACAACAACCAACAAGGAACTATTTGATTTTATTACCAACTTTGTTTTTTAGGTATTCCATGCATCACTGATTGTGTGATGGCTGAATTAGAGAAACTAGGATCACAATATAGGGTTGCATTAAGGTAGGTATTCAACAAACATCATTATTTGAATCACCCTCCGGTTAGCTCAGTTCATTAGAGCATCAGTCCAACTGAGCGGTGAATGCAGCGTGCAAAGCATGAGTGGACAAAATTACTGGCCCTTAGCATTTTTGGAGCTTAAAAAAATGAAGCAAACATGACAGTTAAGTGAAATTGTTTTTATTCTCTCTTTCAATATTTTTGCTTTAAAAAAAACAACAAAAAAACCCAGAAAAATACACAAAAAATGGGTTACTGTACAGTAACCTGGGAATGAGGGCCAGCGGCAAAATAGCTTAATGAGCTGTGATTGGATGGAACAAAATTTACCGCTCAGCTGGGTCTGTTGTGAGGGAGTTTGTTGTTTAAGTCCTGGCCAGACCAGCAATCAGGGTATTAAAATAACTAAAAAGCTAAAGAGAAGGTGCTGCCTTTGTAATAAAATCTGAAAATATTTAGACCACAGATGACCATGGCATGGCATCCTGTCCCTAATCAAGTAGAGTTTTTTATGTATTGGTTCTTATGATGATGATGTTGATAGTGATGATTCTGCTGATGATAATGATTATAGTAGTGTAGGTGATGATGCTGATGCTGATGCTGATAGACATGCAGGCAATTAGCATTCAATGTACAATACAACATGCGAGTACTACACTAGCTGTTTAATGTTATTGTCACGGTACCTAATAACACATAAAATCATGTATTTTCATATTCAGGATT
Source organism: Actinia tenebrosa (assembly GCF_029948245.1). NCBI lineage: Eukaryota > Metazoa > Cnidaria > Anthozoa > Actiniaria > Actiniidae > Actinia > Actinia tenebrosa. The sequence continues at coordinate 5,797,550 of NW_028292585.1, forward strand.
GCCAAAGACCCTCGATTTGAAAGATTACCTTGCATGCATCAAGGAACTTATGCAGATGACTGTTTGGTTAACAGAATTAGTCAGGTACTTGGATATTATTTCAATAATTCCAAATATTATGCTGATGATGATGTTAGTGGGGTAGGTGATTGACGTGGTGGTGTGATGATGCTGCTGATGATGGTCCTGATTACCATGAGCATGGTAGTGTGGCTGTGATGATGGTGGTGATGATGATGATGATGGTATTGATGATGATTCAGCCTATGATAATGATTATGGTAATGATTATGGTGATGATGATGATGGTGATAATGATGATGGAGATGGTATTGACAGTGATTCTGCTGATGATATGATTACAGCTATATGTGGTGTACAGTAGGTGATGATGATAATGATATTGTTGATGGTAATGATGATGCTGAAAGGTAATTAAATGATAATTATTGGGTATGTTAAACTTGATGTCCTAAATTATCTGAGGCAGAGGCGGATGTACCGCCAAGGTCTTGATAATTTACAATATCATTTGAAAACCAAATTCAATAATTCTGTTATTATACATTTCGTAAACTAAGAATACACTTTCTGAAGAAAAAAAAGCAAACATTATGTATTTCAGTCTCTATTGCGACCTATGGCATATGATAGAAAAACCTACATATAGTTCATTTATCATGTCAAGTTGATACAATAGCAGGGATTGGCTGAATAAAGGCTCAGGGCTAAACAGATGCGAGATACTGTAGTGATAAAAATGTATAATTATAATCATTGGCTAGATGTCCACAGAATAAGGCTCTGGGCCAAACAGAAGCCAGATAGTAATAAAAATGTATAATAATGGTCTGCAGAATAAGGCTCTGGGACAAACAGAAGCCAGATAGTAATAAAAATGTATAATAATGGTCTGCAGAATAAGGCTCTGGGACAAACAGAAGCCAGATAGTAATAAAAATGTATAATAATGGTCTGCAGAATAAGGCTCTGGGACAAACAGAAATGAGATAGTAATAAAAATGAATAATAATGGTCTACAGAATAAGGCTCTGGGACAAACAGAAGCCAGATAGTAATAAAAATGTATAATAATGGTCTACAGAATAAGGCTCTGGGACAAACAGAAATGAGATAGTAATAAAAATGAATAATAATGGTCTGCAGAATAAGGCTCTGGGACAAACAGAAGCCAGATAGTAATAAAAATGAATAATAATGGTCTGCAGAATAAGGCTCTGGGACAAACAGAAGCCAGATAGTAATAAAAATGTATAATAATGGTCTACAGAATAAGGCTCTGGGAGAAACAGAAGCCAGATAGTAATAAAAATGAATAATAATGGTCTGCAGAATAAGGCTCTGGGACAAACAGAAGCCAGATAGTAATAAAAATGTATAATAATGGTCTGCAGAATAAGGCTCTGGGACAAACAGAAATGAGATAGTAATAAAAATGAATAATAATGGTCTACAGAATAAGGCTCTGGGACAAACAGAAGCCAGATAGTAATAAAAATGAATAATAATGGTCTACAGAATAAGGCTCTGGGACAAACAGAAATGAGATAGTAATAAAAATGAATAATAATGGTCTACAGAATAAGGCTCTGGGAGAAACAGAAGCCAGATAGTAATAAAAATGAATAATAATGGTCTGCAGAATAAGGCTCTGGGACAAACAGAAATGAGATAGTAATAAAAATGAATAATAATGGTCTGCAGAATAAGGCTCTGGGAGAAACAGAAGCCAGATAGTAATAAAAATGAATAATAATGGTCTGCAGAATAAGGCTCTGGGACAAACAGAAGGCAGATAGTAATAAAAATGTATAATAATGGTCTGCAGAATAAGGCTCTGGGAGAAACAGAAGCCAGATAGTAATAAAAATGAATAATAATGGTCTGCAGAATAAGGCTCTGGGACAAACAGAAGCCAGATAGTAATAAAAATGTATAATAATGGTCTACAGAATAAGGCTCTGGGACAAACAGAAATGAGATAGTAATAAAAATGAATAATAATGGTCTACAGAATAAGGCTCTGGGACAAACAGAAGCCAGATAGTAATAAAAATGTATAATAATGGTCTACAGAATAAGGCTCTGGGACAAACAGAAATGAGATAGTAATAAAAATGAATAATAATGGTCTGCAGAATAAGGCTCTGGGACAAACAGAAGCCAGATAGTAATAAAAATGAATAATAATGGTCTGCAGAATAAGGCTCTGGGACAAACAGAAGCCAGATAGTAATAAAAATGTATAATAATGGTCTGCAGAATAAGGCTCTGGGAGAAACAGAAGCCAGATAGTAATAAAAATGAATAATAATGGTCTGCAGAATAAGGCTCTGGGACAAACAGAAGCCAGATAGTAATAAAAATGTATAATAATGGTCTGCAGAATAAGGCTCTGGGACAAACAGAAATGAGATAGTAATAAAAATGAATAATAATGGTCTACAGAATAAGGCTCTGGGACAAACAGAAGCCAGATAGTAATAAAAATGTATAATAATGGTCTACAGAATAAGGCTCTGGGACAAACAGAAATGAGATAGTAATAAAAATGAATAATAATGGTCTACAGAATAAGGCTCTGGGACAAACAGAAGCCAGATAGTAATAAAAATGAATAATAATGGTCTGCAGAATAAGGCTCTGGGACAAACAGAAATGAGATAGTAATAAAAATGAATAATAATGGTCTGCAGAATAAGGCTCTGGACCAAACAGAAGCCAGATAGTAATAAAAATGAATAATAATGGTCTACAGAATAAGGCTCTGGGACAAACAGAAGCCAGATAGTAATAAAAATGAATAATAATGGTCTGCAGAATAAGGCTCTGGGACAAACAGAAATGAGATAGTAATAAAAATGAATAATAATGGTCTACAGAATAAGGCTCTGGGACAAACAGAAGCCAGATAGTAATAAAAATGTATAATAATGGTCTGCAGAATAAGGCTCTGGGCCAAACAGAAGCCAGATAGTAATAAAAATGTATAATAGTGGTCTGCAGAATAAGGCTCTGGGCCAAACAGAAGCCAGATAGTAATAAAAATGTATAATAATGGTCTGCAGAATAAGGCTCTGGGACAAACAGAAGCCAGATAGTGATAATGATGTATGATGATCATCATCATGACTTGATGTCAACAGAATAAGGCTCTGGGCCAATCAGAAGCCAGATAGTGATAATAATGTATAATAATCATTTTTAATGACTTGATGTCTACAGAATAAGTGTTATATTGTGGCAACGTGTGATAGAGACCTAAAAAGAAGAATACGAAAAGTACCTGGGGTACCTATCATGTACATATCTCAACACAGGTAATGGATTCTTCCATGTACGATTAATATAAACCCTTCTTGAAAAATCTTTTACCCGTAGCGTCCTTCGTTACTCTAATATTTTCACGATTCCTAATGTGCTAACCATCCACTCATCCTTGAAACAGGACGGGGAGTTTAGCATTCACGTAATTTTAGATTTACTACTTTTTCCAGATCCCCTGAGAAAGATTTGCTGTTAAAACTGTTGAAGTACGCATTTACCGTCGTTTGCATTAGACGCGGCCACCCCAGACACCTCATTCTGCTTGGATGTACTCATACTCTTTGCAATCGCTTTCGGAACTTTCCTTCGTGATATCTGACTGAGAAAGTTTGATAGAAAAGCCAACTCACTGATCCAAACGTGTATAAATGGCGTCAACATGAATGATTGACGGCAGTCTATTGCAAACTACACGACTCGATTTGTGTCTGGGGTGGCCGCGTAGTAATGCAAACGGCGGTAAATCACCATATACCTGTGCATTCACGCTTTTTTAACAATGCGCAGCACATTTTCGTCTTCCATGGTACAATATTGAACTTGGATGATTTCAAAGTCGGCTTTAAGCTTAAGAGAAGTGACTTAATCTCTTGCTTTTGCCCTGCCATTTTTTATGACGCTCCACGATCCTCCCTTGAATTTAAGGACCGACTCAAAAGTATTGGTTGAGTATTAATCACTTTAATCATAAGAACGAAATCGTTTGGAAGATAGGGAAAATTTCACGCTGTCTTAACAATGCGCAGCACATTTTGGTCTTCCATGGTACAATATTGAACTTGGATGATTTCAAAGTCGACTTTAACCTTAAGAAAAGTGACTTAATCTCTTGCTTTTGCCCTGCCATTTTTTATGATGCTCCACTATCCTCCCTTAAATTTAAGGACCGAATCAAAAGTATTGGTCGAGTATTAATCACTTTAAATCATAAGAACGAAATCGTTTGGAAGGTAGGGAAAATTTCACGCTGTCTTAACAATGCGCAGCACATTTTCATCTTCCATGGTACAATATTGAACTTGGATGATTTCAAAGTCGACTTTAACCTTAAGAAAAGTGACTTAATCTCTTGCTTTTGCCCTGCCATTTTTTATGATGCTCCACTATCCTCCCTTAAATTTAAGGACCGACTCAAAAGTATTGATGGAGTATTAAACACTTTAAATCATAAGAACGGAATCGTTTGGAAGATAGGGAAATTTTTTTAAGCCTCATACTTGTTCTAAGTGTTGCGGATTTTGAATATTGACTTGATCTTTTGATATTGTTTGTAGATATACTATTGAACGAATGCCCGATGCTTATGGAGGTAAATATGTCTGGTATTCTAAAACACCATCTTAATATGACTCCCTTAACAGTATCAGCAAGTTCTTATTGCATTGTCGCTGAACGCGCAATGAAGTTAACGACGCTTAATGACCAAAACTCGCGTCAAATGTAACTAGATTGATATTGCAATTCACGTGTTGGTTTTCTTTCTGACCTTTTAGTGCACGCGTTTGCAGCGCTATATTAAGCAATGAGGATTATGAAAGCCAAAGATTTGTATTGCATAACTCCACCAAAACCGTGATTTCTTTTTGAGGAAGGGGTATTTAAGAGATTATTTTGTTTGATGTTCCCGATGTATTGTGGTGTTTTCGCATTTCTTCTCATGGTATTGTACTAATACAGCGACTTATTTTTTTAAGCTCCAAGATGATCAGTTTTTGTCAAGTGGGAATAGTGTTCATGACTATAACAGATGGCCGATACATGGATAATAACACTGATCACTTCACATATCTCTGGTTCAAGACAAACTTTCCTGTATTTGAAAGCAGGTTGGTCTGTTCAGTTAGCGATCCATTGCACATGCGTGGATGACTAAAGCAGAGCTCGCTATCACAAAATGTATGGTTCACCTTATTACACTAATGATAATAATAATGATTAATGGATTATGTGGCGCCTTTTTATGTGTGAAAAGTGTTAGTATGAATCTTCAGTACATCACGTTACATGGTTTTCGTGCCTGTCTGCGTGTGGATTATCTACTTGCGCCGTAAGACAATTTACCTCGTTACAAAATGGGAATTACTGGGAAAAAAAGATAATTGGGATATTATGTTAATTCAATTTCTTCCCTTTCCTTTTTTTTTCTTTTTCTATTTTTTTCTTTTTAAAATACTTTTTAAACATCTATTATTAGGGATGGCGAATTCAACTTCAATATAGCATAACTGAGATATAACAATGAAACATATACTCTTCGAACTTAAATCGTATTTCTTTTCTCATTTCATTTTTCCTTTCTTTCTTTTCTTCTCTCTCTTTTTTTTTTTTTTTTTTGATATCCTATATTAACTTTTCAAGACATCTACGTTCCAGGATGTAGAATTCAACTTCAATATATCCTAACAATAGAACAATGTATAACCATTTCCGTTCATAGCATTGATTTCTCTTTTTTGTTCAAAATGGAAGGGAAAAAACACATGATTTTGCAACCCGTCTTTTTTTCGCTCTTTGCTTCAAATGGAGTTAAGAATTGCTTCAAATATCTTAGTATAATTTAACACTTCATAAATATACTACAATTAAAATGCATTGGGTTTTTATAACATCTGGGACCTACAATATGTCATATTAATTTTCCCACTAAATCTTGAGCCTTTGTTTCGTGACATCGAAGCAAAAGATTTCTTTTAGAAACAATTGTACAAATTGCCCAAAGCAAGATGCTTATCTACTTATAGCCCGTTTTCGAGGATAAGATGGTTTTTTTTTTCTCACAATAATCATTTAAGAAGAGAAATTATCCGCAAAAAACGTGATATTTTCGAAAAATATTATTTTCGCCCTTTTTATTTATAAACATAACTATCTGCTGGTCTATCTTTAGTATCTCTGAATCGTGCCTAAAAATAGCCAAACCAAATTACTGTACGAATACGCGAATACCGAGCGGAGCTCCAAAAGGTCTTTTTTGCTTCCAGCGACCTTTTACGCGCCAAATCCGACAGGATACCATGACGTCATTATGCCATAGGGAGAATTATTGTCGGTCTTTGAGCCGCGCTGAAGCTATTGAGCTCAGAAATCGATTAACTTGTACGTGCGCCACTTTGAATGGAAGACTTGATTGTATGGGAAAGTACTGAAAAGGCTACTTGGCTTTGAAAATGAGCAAAACGTTTTCGCTTGTCGACCGCTTGAACAACGTTCAATAACAAATGGATTATGAGTCTTGAGATTGCTGTTTAAGTACCTTGAGGAAGTTCTTCCTTCAGTTTCAAGAGTAGAAACTTCTTTTTTTTTCTCATTGGCAAGCGTATAGCATATTGAAAAAAATGAAAAAATCATAAAGTATGAAGAAAAAATGACCTATGAAAAGCCGCATTTTTTACTGATATTTCAGAACACTTATTACAATAATAGTCATTGTTTCCTTTCCGGGTACTTTTTTTTTTTATCGAAACAAAGAAAAATGATCCGAAATATTTAGAACTTCGCGGCTCGATATAATTAGCAAGAGTTACTTACGAGTACCCTACACGGTAATTTTGTAAACGTGCAAACGAGGCTATCCAATTTATGGGTTGCCTGTGTCACATTTCAAAATGGCGGGCGAGGTAGACTTTGAAGAAGAGTTCGAAGAAGAAGATGAATTTGAGTGGAACGAAAGACAAACGTATCAAGATCAGACTATCACATTTACTAGCATGAAGACACAAACAGATGGGATAAGTAACTATGAAAATTTCGAGGGTGCAGTTCTTCAAAAACCGAAAGAAAATGCAGAGTCGACCGAAACTTTCGAAGTTGAGAAGCCGGAAACGTCAAGTCTATCTAATGAAAACTCAACTGGTGGACCCTCTAGAATGTCTCTGAATGACCACAAAGCTGGAATGGAAGGACTAGATAAAGAAAAGATAAATAAGATAATATTTGAGGCAAGCAAAGGATCGAAATTCTACGAAAATGAACTTTTGAAAGAGCAACAAGTGAAAGAAAGGATCCATCGTCAAACCGAACAGTTAGAGTCGTCCACAGATAAAGAAAAATCAGAAGCATTGGTACAAGCTGATAGATTGGTCAAAGAACTTGAAGAAACTCGTGACTTGAGTCGAACGATAGTCCATATTGACATGGATGCGTTTTATGCTGCGGTTGAGATGCGGGATGATCCAAGCTTACGAGACAAACCCATGGCTGTTGGGTCAATGGGAATGCTATCAACCTCTAACTATCTCGCTAGGCGATTTGGAGTTCGAGCTGCAATGCCAGGGTTTATTGGCAAAAAGCTTTGTCCTGATCTTACTATTGTTCCAGGACATTTTGATAAATACCGCGAAGCAAGTAGTATTGTTCGAAATATCCTAAAGGATTATGACCCTGACTTTTTACCAATGAGTTTAGATGAAGCTTACTTGGACCTTACTGATTATATTAAAGAAAGACAAAAACATACTGAAAAAAGAGTGTTTTATAAGCCAACAGGAAGCCAAGAAACAACAAACCAAGATTCTGACATCCAGCCTTACGAGTTTGGTCATACTGTTGATGATATTGTCAAGGAAATTCGCTTTCGGATTGAGTTAGAAACACAGCTGACTGCCAGTGCTGGTATTGCCTGCAACAGAATGCTTGCGAAGGTATGCACTGATCGCAACAAGCCTAATGGTCAATTCATATTGTCTTCTGATCGGGATTTTGTTCTGCAGTTTGTCAGAGACTTGCCTATTCGAAAGATAAGTGGAATTGGTAGAGTGAGTGAACAAATGCTGAAAGCTCTAGGAATAACTACTTGTAGTGATCTGTATGACAGAAGAGGTTTAATTGTTCTTCTTCATTCAAATATTTCCTCAAGATTTCTAATCGCAGTCTCTCTTGGGCTGGGTGAAACAAGATTAGAGTGTACCAGAGAGAGAAAAAGTCTTGGAACAGAAAGAACATTTACTGAAATCAGTAATCCCAAGGAACTCTTCCTTGAATGTCAGAATCTGTGCAAGACTGTGGCTAATGATTGCAAGGATGAGGGACTTAGGCCAAGAACAGTTACCTTGAAACTCAAGACTGTCAAATTTGATCTTAAGACTAGGTCATTCTCTTATCCAAATCCAATTTCTTCAGAAAAAGAAATTTGGGATGCTGCAAGAGATTTGCTCAGCAAAGAAATTAAAAGTTGTGAGCCAAAGTTATTGCGCCTGAGGCTAATGGGTGTGCGACTGTCCAATTTTGAAAGTTTTGAGAAGAAGGACACAAAACAGGACACAATAACTAGTTTTCTCCAAATGGGCAAATGTAAACAAGAGAGTGATGGACATGATGGGACTGTCTTAGAGTGTGGAAATAAAGACGAAATGAGTACCACAGACCTTGGTAGTGCTAGTACATCTGGTATAGTTCAGAGTACTTCTGCTACTTCTTCTTTCCAAGCAGTTTGCCCTGTTTGCAACAATTTACAAACCATTGAAGGTTCTGATCATTTAGAAGTTTTCAACAAGCATGTAGATTTGTGCCTCAAAAATCAAAGTGAAGTTGAGAAGTCATGTTTTGAGGCTGTTTGCCCAGTTTGTAATACTTTACAGGTTATCAAAAATCCTGATTACTTAACAGTGTTTAACAAACATGTGGATTTGTGTCTCAATTCGGGCACTATAAAAAAGGTGTTGTCCTTAGACCACACAGCCAATACGTCACCCGGGACTCCTCTCAAGAAAGATGGAGGTGAGACTGGATCAACAGGGGGTAAGAGCATGAAAGGAGGCAAGAGGAAGCAGCAGAATACCAAAGATGCTTCTACACCTAAAAGAGTTACTTTAGAGAGATTTTGGTCAAAGTGAAACTTGCAGATATTGAAATAATTGTATTATAAAATAAATTTGCTTACTCGCTAATAGATATTATAAATAGATATAAGGTAATATCTATTATAAATAGAAATCATATAATATCAAATAGATACATAGATACAATATAATAGCAAAAAGTTGTCCTTGATGATGAACAAGGGCGGATCCAGGGAGGGCAAAGGGGGCCTGATGCCCCCCTTCAGCAGAAAACAAAACAAAACTGAAGAATTAGATGCTTTTTTTTGTTGTTTTCTGTTGTGTTGACGGAAGAAACTCAAATATGCCCCCCCCCCCTAAACTCAATTAGCCCCCCCTAAAATTTTGGCTGGATCCGCACTTGATGAAGGAGTAGTAATGATGATGATGATAAAGAGAAAGAAGAGGAAGTGGATGATGATATAACAATGTTGGTGTTACTGACAGATGATGATGATTACATATGATGGTGATGATAGAGACAAATTTTGGTTGGATCCGCCCTTGACAAAGGAGTAGTAATGATGATAAAGAGAAGGAGGAGGAAGTGGGTGATGATGTAACAATGATGTTGGTGTTACTGACAGATGATGATTACACAAGTTGTAAATATACAGACATGAAGGATGGTTGATACTGGCAATTATGATGATGCTATTGACTTGAAGAAGAAACAAATAAAATAGAGAAATAGAGGCTTTCCATCACGTGATAGCAGCCATGACAGGAGGCACAACAACAGAGTCGTTCTCTCCAGGGAAAATAAAATCTTTCTCGTGTAAATCGGATTAGACCAGATTCAATTGTTCCTGCCTCCTGTCATGGCTGACATCACATGATGGTGCAAAGCCTCTATACACCTCTATTCATACAAGCAGTATGCTTGTTGACACGGATGCTGTGGTTATTAATGATTACTTTAAAAATAATTACTTGTAGATTTTAAAAGTGATATTTTTACCGCACCCGGTACTTAGACGCAACCTTTTCTTGCACAATAACAGACACCTATCTTGAAGTTCTGACACATTTGTGAGAAAATTGCAGATGTAATTTTCTTATTCTTGGAACTATATCAGGTGATCTTGGGGTTCGAACTCTGTAGATTAACAGACTGCACGTAGGTGAAAGATATGGAATATTTGATGGACTTCCAAATTTGACGAGGATTAATTTCCCTGTGTGCGTAGGGTATAGAGAGATTTTTAACTGATCATCTTGGCTTGGAAAGTTATCGCAATTATCGCGTGGAACATCAAGGTTTGGTCTCATGAGATGTATTCCTCACATACGCTTACTTTTTATTGCGATATTTTCATTTACCTCTAAAATGATAGAAAAAACTCTTTTTCCTTATACGTTTTTTTTTTTGCAAGCACAATGTGTGTATCAGGGATATAATTGCATATTTATATGCCCCGTTTAGATTTGTCACGAACCTTTAGAAAGTGTGTGTGTGTGTTTATTTTTCTTTCTTTTGGTCTTTTTTTTTTTTTTTTTTTGTCTTTAATTTTTGTTTTGTTTTGTTCTGTTTTTTTTTCTTGCGTGTAATAAAACACAGATATTGCCATCTTAGGTTAACTGCCTCGGAACCCGTAAAAATTGTGGAAAATATCAACTTCGAGAACCTAAGACTGATGTGGGATTGCAGACCCACCCTACCCTTAAAAACTTGCGCCTTGCGAACTTGCAATGTTTTTTTCTATATTGAATCCATAACCCAACAGGAAACCCAAGTTAAGAGACACGAGAAATATGAGAACAGCAAAAAATGTGTGAAATTGAGGGGATCATTTTCATCTTAGGATAACATGGTTTCTTTAAAAAGCGCTTTTTCTATTTACATATCTTTTAACAGCCTAAGCAGCAAACAAAGTAATAATACTCAAGGAAATTTGACCGCAGTTATTATTTTAGCTACGTGGAAATATGATTATTTGTTTGCATAGTCACCTCATCACCAGAAATATATTTTCAGACGTTAGATTTAAACGGAGTAAAGGAGATCAGTCAAGGACGTTTTATTCTGGGCGCGTCTTTTATTTCCAATTCATTAGAATTGTATGCTTTTTTTATTTTTGTTTTATAAAATCAAAAAAAAAAAAAGAAAGGAAAAAGAAATAGAAACAAAACATTCTTTCCATGCTTTCTTTTTATTTTCCCTTATAGTTTTTGTTCCGAAATAAATCAGTGTGTTAAAAAGAGGTAACAAAAGTTAAAGTGGAGTAAACAAAAAAGGTGTAAATTCGCTAATTATGCCAACAGGAAACTTGAGTTACCTATTATTCATCACCTTCGTCACATTATCACTTAACTGCAGCATTCCTCATCGTTTAAAAAAATTTGCGGTCAATGTCATGATCGATCTAAATATCGGGATATCTTAAACGGTATTTTATCAATAAATTATGTCACAAGAGCACAAATGACAAAATCAACTTTAGCTATGCATTAAAACGCTTGTGTACAAAGTGACCTCGAATTAAGCTAATTTTCTTCTTATATTATCGTTTTAATTTGCCCCGAATTTTGTAGAGTTTTTGCAAGAAAATAACTAAACTGCTCTATTAAACACATTCGTGTGCTTTGTTCCGGCATTTGACACGACTATAAGAGGTAACAATTCATTTTCGTCTGTTGGATAGCTTTCATCGAGCTAGCCCCGAAGGTGCTGGTTCTATAATCGATTGAAAGGAAATTAAATGAAAGAAATTAGTTGAAGAGTGGCATGTTGGCCAGTCTGAGACGAGGTTCTTAAGAGCTAGTGCTAGAAAACAAAAATAAGTCATGTGTCGCCTTTTAACACTCAAATTAAAAAGAATTAAAAAGAAAGTCTCGAAAGTGAATAGAAAGAAAGAGAGAACTGAAAGATAGCAGCAAGGAAGTGAATATTCGCATTGAAAAATGATTGAGAAATCTTAATAGAAAAAGCTATTTTTGTTTTGATTTAGGACGAAATGGGCGTGGCTCTAATTTTTAGATATTCACGCGCCGAGGAAAAACGAATGCATAGTCATTGAAAAACAACGTGAAAATTCGTGAAGTTTCCCAAGCGTTGGATATTGTAATGACAAAGTCCAAAGCCGGATATACTTGTCATATTTTGTAGTAAGCCCCCAAACGCTTAGCTATCAATCAGTTTGGACATTTACAATGGCATATATGTAGCTAGTACTCAAGCCAGTTGTCATTTTATTAGCAGAAATCTATCCACAATTCAGTAGTTCGTGCCAAGAATTTTCAAATTAATTTGTGTGAGCCCGACGGGCTGTCTACGATAAGAGACATTTGACAGGACTTAGAGCAAAGTTTGCATAGGTATTAGAAAAAAAATATATCTCGGTCGGGTTCACAGTGTATTTTGCAGTAATCTCAAGTCACGTGATAAGCCGAGAGGCACGCTTAAATTGAAAGCCATTTCAGTGTTAATATTGGCTTTTAGGTGTACGTGATGTTAGTATCGTGCCTTTTCATTTCGTTTTTCTATAAATATAATCGTTGAATTTGATCGTCAGGCTAGAATATTCAGTTCAAAGCGGTTGTGAATGATGTCTACCATCTGTTCTTATACCCAAATGTTTATTTTTAATTAAATTATTACCAGAGGATTGCGTAATCTTTTTCCCGTCCAAATTCCTCCTCAAATTCTACGTAGCAGTGTAAGATAAAATGTGCTTTTAATTAAGCCTTGGGAAAAAAAGCTTGATTAACACAACAGACACTTTTTCTCGTATGTAAAGATTATACGGTTTCAAGATCGTAAATAAAATCCTCTCAATTTTTCGTTGATTGACATGTACACATGAAGATAAGTAGCCAATTTAAGCGTTCATTTCAAACCGTACAAATGAACTTTTAAAGCCATAAAGATTGGCAATCATTGCTAATCAGAGGTTTAAGTTCATGGCCGTCAAGACGTACAAGAGTGTGAGCGATCTCAAGCCTATAATATAATTATTTTTAACCAATTGGAATGTTCTTTTCAAGGTTGTCGCAAATATTTTAAGATGCGAGTAAGAGATTATTAGCGATCGAGAATTTTTTCCACGATTTTTCAGGCAAAATGACACGGAATCAGATAAGCTTGAATAATGGAAAACGGATTATTGAAGTTCTTAATGATCAAGAAAGACCTAATGGCTGTATCTATGGGTTAACTACCTTCAAATCTTCTCATTTGAGGCCGATAAATTAAAAGCAAACGAGGCGGAATGTTTCTATCGTTGATCCATTTATTCTATCAATGCATGCTATGATATCCTAGAAAAACTTCAAGATTCACGACCGACATTCAAAACACTAGCTTTTCACCAGAAACCCAAATCCAATTGAAGAGGAAGAGGGAAGAAGAAAAAAATTAATAAATAGCCGTTTTACTATTAGAAAGCACCAATAATCCTGCGAGAAGTCTTATTGAATTTCAATCCGGTTTTATAGCACGTATTTCCATACATTTATAATTAAGTCATCATTAAAAACGCGCTCAAAACGAATTAACAAGAATACATCTTTTTTTTCTCCCTTCTTTAAGTCGTGTTTAAAATACATGCAAAAAAATCAATAATCATGTAAAAGATGAACTGTAATTTTGATTATGAATGAGGTCTTCAGTCCAATCCTTTCTTATTTCAAGATTTTTCTTTTAAACCAGTTCAATAATAACCCTTGTATTCTGGGTATTAGCCTGTAAGCGCGTTAGTAAGCAGTACGTCTAAGGACATCCTCGTACTAAAATAATAAACCATATTATTAAGTTTCCGGACAATTTTTACTGATAACTATAGAATTTTTACTTTAAAATTTCTATAAACACATTGAGATGTCAATGACATTCGAGGGAGACAATAAAGCACTCAGAAGTTAAAATGGAATTTTTTTTGACACTTTTTTTTAATGAGGTAGTAACTAAAAAAAAAAAAAAGACTTTAGTCACTTTGTGAAAACCTTTATTTTCCATGGTAATATTTTTCCTCCCAAAAAAATTAGAAAATTGATAAAAATAAATGACCCTTGCACGAGATTATGAAATAAATGATTCTGAACCTTTTTCAAATTGTTGCTATTGTCAATATTTTGGAAGGTACGTACTAACAAGATTTAGTGTTCGCAATTTCCTAGTGTTTTGATGTATTGTGGTTTAAAAAATAGCTTAGCGTTTAGCATAAATCATATCCATATCATTTATAATTATAATTACTTTAAAATTAAAATAAAAAACAGTTCAATTACGTCATTTTTAAAACATGTTTTGTTTTTGTATGAAGTTTTATTTTGTCGCGCGCTCGTACCCGTTTTAGTTGTCCCACTGTTTCAGCTTGTGTTGCGTTTTCCATATTTTCTTTGATCATACTCTGGTGGAAATGAGTAGTTCGTATAGACCAAACCAATGCATTTCATATTGTATTTATGCAGTTCTACCTCTTTTTTCCCGCCTCTTCCCCAGACATTCTGTCTAGTTGTCGCTTATATTAATTCTCTAATTTCCGCACTAAAAAAGTGTTAACTTTTTTTCTTCCAAGGAAGCCTTGCGTGCCTAAAATTCTAGACTTTTCATATAGATTTGAAAATAAAGACGCACCAACGCAGAAGAGGTGATAAAATAGCTGACTTTGAGCAAAATAAAACCATATTTGGGGTCCCTAGTGTTGTGGATCGATTCAAGGGGGGATAGTTGGAAAGTTTTGTTTATCCTTTATTGCCAGAAGTATCTAACATCGGTTAATTGATTTCTGTTTTCAAAAGGAACCAAATCGAGTAGCGATATGCATCTTTACGCGATCTCTTTCATCTTTTTATGGAAGTTCATAAAAAATAATAATAATCGAACCTAGAAAGGGTGTACTGTGGGGATTAATTTTGGATAAAATGGTCGCTGTCCATTTAAAGTCTTTGTGGCATTACAGATATGAGTCCAGTCGAACAGAAGATTGTGAAACCAAGCGATAACGTGGTTCTCTCCGGAAATGCTCGGCTTTAAAAACAAGAATATTTTTAAAACAACATAAGATTCACCTTATACACATCTGAGATTTTTTTTTTTTTTTTTTTTCCTTTTTGCTAAAAAATTAAATTGTTGGTTTAGCGTGGATTATTTTATCGGCATATCATGGAATTACATTTCGTCCTTCGTTTACTTAAAGTGACTCTAATTTACTTCAATGTAATCAATTTTATCAAGAAACTGGATCATGTGATCGAATCACGTGACCGAGTATCATTTTCCCCCCTTCAGCTTCCCCGAAGATAAAAGGACATCTTTCCCTGAGGTCGGAAACACATTTGCTTCATTTTCACTGAAAATACTGATTCCGAGTTTCTTAGGCGCTCGGTAGCTTTTAATTCGGTTGTCTTGGCGAACGTTATTAGGAAACTGTGAACATCAAGTAACGATTTTCGTTTATTTTAGTCAAATGTTAATCGCCTTAGTGCTGCAGTTGGCCGAGCAAATCGAATGGTCTAGAGTTAAAAGCTTAGAGAAACAAAGCCGATTGGATCACAGAACTTCAAATTAGAAAGCTGAAGATCAACTACCAAGCTAGCCGATGGTTTAACTAAGAAAAATAACACTGATTTAAATTGAAGGAACTCGGGTGCGTCGTATTTGCGTTTGTTAGTGTTATACAAAGCCTGGCAGGTGCTCTACGTCATAAGGTGCAATCATTGAGCTTAAATAGCCGACTGGCAAGCCAGTCATACCTCACTACAAAGATCAGTAACGCCGTGAGCAACCCAGTCAAACAAGTGGACTAATTCATCAGACCTCGCGGAGAATAATTTAAATTACGGGTCGCCGTGAAGTGGCTAGGAAATTCAAAGTGAATCCAAAGAACTGAAGCCAAGATGTTTACGGAGCTCTGGATTTCGGTAACTTTAGCAGTCATCGGCGCGATTATAACCGTGGAGAACCTTTTAGTGTGTTATGTTGTATATCGCTATAGGAGCCTTCGTACGTTCACTAATGGATTTATTGTGTCGCTGGCTCTCTCGGACGCGCTTTTCGGTGGCGTGTTTTTGCCACTGGAAGTCGCTGACAAAGGTGCCGAGGCTAAAGAATATCTCAAATCCATTATACTTCAGGCAAACGTGTTTAACCTTTTAGCAGTAACATTCGATCGTTACCTCGCTGTCATTACTCCTCTGAGATACGTACCGTTCATGGATAAACATTTTTTGAAACTACCCTTTGCGGCTTGGACTTGCCCGGTCTTGATTTCCTTGATTCCCTTGAGCTGGGAAAACGACTTTACTAGCACAGCCCATCGAGTTTTTCTGTTCTGCATTCTCATTCTTGGAATTGTTATTCCCTATACTTTGATCCTATTTGCCTACGTGCGTATATTTCGAGAAGTGGCACGCCAAGTGAAGAATCTCGCAGCCATGCAGAATTATCCTGTGGATGGACGAGTGATGGAGGAGAGAGGCAGAGTTCATAGTGAAGCGAGAGTGACGCGAATTTTCGCCGTTATTGCTGCTATTTTTGTGATTAGCTGGATGCCCGTCATTTACATGACAACAGCTGAAGCTATACAACGCATCGACATAGTACCCAAGGAACTCGTCAGTATTTCATGGTTTACACTTGTCATTGGCTGCCTTCTCAACGCTCCTATTTATGCCTTTTTCAAAGCTGACTTTCGAAAGACGTTCAGTCGTATGTTTTGCCGAAAAAAGCGCTCAAGATCAACCTGGAGCCCTGAAGACTGTAGTACTCAATATAGCGAAAGACCTAAGTGGGTCTGAGTTAACGAGAAACCCAAGCCACTTGACTCTCAAATTTACTAGGGCTAACGCTGAAAAATTGTTGACTGAAATCAAGGTAAAGCTTATCTTCGAATCAAATTTGAAAAGAAAAAAAAAAAAACGAAACATGGCGCCGGTTTTGCACAGCACTCGCAGACTTATTCAGGAAGAAAAGATTACAATGGCACGGCTAATAAAAAATAGTAAAAGTAATTTCCCCTTGGGCAAATCTTGACTAGCATATGTTTTACCAATCACGAAGTGGCATCTATGATGGAAGCAAAATATTATCGCTGTATATCATCAGAGCTGCTCACATTATTTTCAGTGAGCAACCAGCCCAAGTATAATGAATAGGATCATGTTAAGGCGATAGAGGTTTTATACGGAAGAGGATTCATTTAAAGAGTCTTTTTCAAGCTCTTAACCACGCAATTTTTAGTACTCTTAGTTCTTAATTTCTTCTACCGTGTACATGTCTCTTCCAAGTAGTTATCCGAAGGGACACCTACGATTCTTCCTATAGAGAGGATATTAAGAGTTTTTTCTTCAGTATTGACATAAACCAAGCCAGCGTGAAAGGGAATTATCGCTGAGGTGAATAGAAAATCCAGCTTTAATTAGCTCTAGGATATCCGCTTTTGAAGAACTGAACACCAATATCATTAGTACTTGTATAAATCGAGGAATTCCCTTAAATTTAAACTACGGTCGACATTGATGGACGTATTTGTTTAAAGTACTTAATACTGAGTACAGCGTTTCAAAAAAACTAGCAAGGGATTTCCTAGGGGGGATACTGGGGTCGTAATTCTCTACTTAACTCATAAATACATCATTAAACATCATTAAAATCCTCTGAAGTTATTAACCTTTATCTTTGGAATCTTTATTATCGATAGTTAGATAAACAACATCAAGCGCAAAAACTATATTTGGCTTTTAATGATTTAGTCATAGAACAGTAATCAAGGAGTATTAGTTTTGGAGTTTTCAATGCGGGATGCTGTGCTTTCTATCAAATGCGGCTCCGCCTTCTAGGAAATAAGTTATGCTGTGCATGACTGGGTTTAAAAAACGAATGGAATCTTCCATGAACTGCAATATTGCCCGAGGAAGTAAGAGGCAGTAGTTGCTTATCGCATTGCGTCCAGATGAACTTTACTTTCTACGCAGATTAAGTCAGTGTCTAAAAGCGGCGGGAAAGATTTGTGGCGCTATCAGGAAAAGGATCTGTGTACGAAATGTTATTAATCACGGTTTGTGAGAGCTGCAAAGAGCTTTTCACTGAGCACCGACTAATTGTTGTCTATTTAAAGATATGTGTGCACTTCGTTTGTCGCCGGTAGAGAATACGATACAGCGAATACAGCGGGATTGTTTTTTAAACGTTTAACTTGTTTCAATCAACACAAAAATGGTTTTAGGACTTGCATCATGCAACTAAAGCCTCGCTCTCGCACAAACGCGACCCGCTAATAGTAGGAAGTTGATTTAACAGGATATTTTGTGAATTTCAAGTGATTTACTCAAAGTTATAGACCATGCTATTCTTACTTCGATTTAAAGCTACTATTCTAGTCTAAGCCAAGAAAACATTCCAAAAGCCACTCGTAACTCTATAGCCAGACCATTAGCGGCCATATGTGAGATACCTAACCTATTTAGTGTACTAAGTGTTATCAAGCATTCGAATGCGGAGAGTACCATGTGTAACTTTGCCGACAGACTAATCCGTGTGGAGTGCTTTAGGAATGATCAGATTATTGCAAATTTGAGATCTTTGTTAATAAACGAAAAACCGCGCACTTCATCGCCGAAAATGGGTGAATTTTCAAGCATTCAGTTACGGATTTTGTCATTTATACTGACTAAGTCAAAAACTTTGACTAGAATCGCGTTCTCCTCGTATCTTTCCTATTACATCTAAGCGTTTTACCAATGACCACATGATGTGGTACAGGTCTGTCGAGGTTATCTCTAAAAATACCATCAACGATGTTCCATAATTTCTGTTTTGTTTTCCCGGCTTTTTTGGGGGGGAGGGGAGGGGGGACTGCATTTAATTTAACCAGACTACCTCGATCTCTAATTCTCAACCTTATCGAAATTAAAGTCAGTTTATATGACGGTAGGGCACGTTATTACTGTGTGGTAACAAATTGAGTGTTTTTTGATTCCTGATCCAGCGATAATTGTTGGTTTACGTGAAGGCACCAAATGAAATCGACACCTTCTAGAGGTTAGCTTTTACCCTTGAAAGATGAACATCTGACTAAAAGATGTTCGAATCGGAGAAATTTAAGTGCTCTTTATTATTGCAAGGTGGCATATACTATCACGAGGCGTATGAATTTCAACTCCAGTGACAAGTAATAAATCTATCATGGTTATATCATAAGTAAGTCAGACACCTCGTATTAGCAAGGGTACACTTTACTAAAGTGAGTTAACTACACTCTTTAGTATTACACAGTGTCATATCCATCATTTATGCCGGCTTCTTACACCAACGCAGCTCTAACTAGCTTACTCCCTAATTTTCTTTCAGACTAATCCATCTACTTCGGCGTGCGATTACAGGTTTTCAGTCGCTTTTCTAATTTTCGAGCGCTTTTTTTCCCTCTTCATTCCGAGTACTGAATAACTGTCTGTCAATAAACACCACGGTACATAAACCAGCCATAACTATTGAGTAATACTATTCATGTTTATACTAAATCTATTAAGTATTGCTAGTTTACGTGTTATAAATCTAAAACAGAACAGGCGCCAATTGGATAAGCGATTTATTTAGTTCAACTTTTTTCGTTTTAGTTGATTAAAAATAGCAGTTGTTCGTCTTTTGATTAAAACTACGAATTCAAACAAGTCCAAATTGATTAAAAATAGCAGTTATTCGTCTTTTGATTAAAACTACGAATTTAAACACAATATAGCTTGCCTTTGGCTTTTAACATTAATCAAATAGAAATTTCTTAGTGGAACGTTATATATGTAACATACATTATAACGTACCTTATACACCTATAAATAACTATAATATCTATATTAAGTAATGACTATGATATCTATATTAAATAATAAATATATATTTATTATGTATTATCCAAAAATTCTCAAAAAAAAATGTTCATATTGCTATTTTTTGTAGTAAACTGCTAGTAAGACTATCTGAAAAAAAGCAATGTATCCCATAATTTCTTCGGTATATTTTATGATATTTTCGAAGAAAGAGCCAATTAATATGTCTATATGTACACATGTGTATATATGCCTATAGGTCGATAGCTTTTTTATATGGCTGTAGATATACTGACATATATATGTATGTAAATACAAAATATATAAGGTCATATCAATATTTAGTCAATAATCTTTATCATCCTTTGTGTTATCATGAAAAACCTTTATATAACGAATATAGAATTTAGCTGTTTTATCATTTATTCAAACCGCTTTAAGATGCTTTAATTTTGTCTTCCGGCCAACTAAAATTTATTCATTGTCTCCAAATACAATGCCGGACTTGAATTCACTTTATCTGCAGTCAGCTTTTTACGTATATGAATAATGAATGTTCTGTTACTGCGTGTTAAGATAGTTTTCGATTAGGAATCATTTTCCCACTCTTCAGTCTGAGATCTAGATTTTGAAAATTTTATGAGTTACCATGACCGTTTTTTCGAGTTATTTTTATCCTTTGTGAGTCGAAGATACGAAAAACAAAATTAATGAAATTCTACAACGAAAGTGTTAAAAAGTGAATAATAGCTTTACTAAGCCCTGAGGGTGAATTATCTCCAAGTATTATCCATATGCATTTGCAGTAGTCGTATTGTTTACGAAAAGCCATCAGTTTTTTTTGGTTATTAGCAATGGTATACGTCGCCGCTAAAGGGGCATTGTCAGTCAGTTATCATGATCACTTCCATCTGACATTCTATTAAATTGATTTAAACACAAAAGTTTTATCTAAACCTAGTTAAAAGAAGCAAAGAAATGTATCTACTTGATGATCTCGATTATTAATCACACGAGGACAGGTACTAAGACTTGACTTAGTGCTTCCGCACGCTTGTTTGAATCGTTGTCACCATGCAATGAGTCATACTTGGTGCCTGAACCTCTGGAACTTTTGATCCTTATATGTGTAAGTTTTTTAAATTCGTCTATTTTTTAAAAGCTATTCGAAGTCTTAAGCTTAACTAACTCACAAGAATTCCAGACGTTTTTTTATTATCTTACGTATAGATGTTAACTGTACCACGAAATGTAATTAAACTCGAAACTAGAATAGTAAAATTCCAGATTTTTCCATTCCGCGGCGATACCCTCAAAATGCTCACCGTCAACATTTAATGGAATAGATGTTTTTTTATTCATTTATAATAATCATAGCATTTGTTTTGGTAATATTGTGATTACAATAATATCATTGATTTTACCGAGCGTTTCATCTATGCGATGATGATTACGATAATCTTTTTATATTTCGAGATTTCGGGTCGTTAGACCACCTCATCGGGTAATACTGACGGTACGTGATTAGAACCAAATGTTGCGAGGAAGAAACAGAAATTGAAAGTGCAGGGTGCCGTGAGTTTGAAAAATAAACACTGGAAGTAAGCGCAATTTCAAAAGGGATCCTAGAAAATTCCTGGACTGAGAGAGGCAAGGGAATATAAAAACACATCTTTGATTATTTATCTATAAATGGTAGGCTTTTAAAGCTAGAAGCTTGTGGGGCCATGTATTCTCCTACGCACTCCTTACTACATTCGAATATTCTATACACACTCGCATGTTTATTTTATGATACAGAAAAAATATAATAAATGAATAAAAGAAAGATAGAAAGAATGCAAAGGAAGGAACCAAGACATACAGTCTGGCTGAAAAATTAAAAGAAAGAAAGAAAATGAAAGAAAAGAAAGAAAGTAAGAATGAGACAATAATCAATAAATGTCAAACAACATGAACGTGGGACTATGATTGTCTCCCACGTTTTTCCGAACAGTCTCCACAACGATCCTCCGTTTATGACTACTTCCTACTTCCACCATGAATCGGCTCCTTTGCAACACTAGGATTTTTAAACCCTAAATTGCCAATTGTTGTTTTAGTTTGGCTAAAATATTGAGCACTTCTGTAAGGCTTGTGCTTCAAATCTTGCCCTAAACACTAGTTCTTTAAGAATAATATTTGACTGGTACCACCTTAGTCAACGTGTAATCTACCAATATTGATCAAGATGTGTTAAAAGGATGTTATAGTGTATTAGGATATTATTAATTTTACTATCATATTATCGGTACTACATATATATCTCTGTTTCAATGAAACTTATCCGATAATACATTACGCATTTATAATAAAAAACTAGTGGTGTAAGCGGTAGTGTAAAGTAATTTTATTGTTTCAAATCTTGTCGCATACTGTTATTAATTATTATTATTATCACCATTATTATTTTCATAATGATTATAAAAGATGAAGAAAAATCTATGAAATAAACTAATTTTCGTATGCGATAAATTCATTTCATTTTTATTATTAATATACTTATATTTTTTTCGCTTTAACATAATTTCAATACCATTCTTCACAATAAAAGTGTATCTAGAGTAATTAAACCTTCCTATATACTCAATAATAACATTGAATAATGGAGGAAGATATTTTCCCTCTCAAGCTCACAAGCACGTGTTCTGCCACGCCCTTGTGGAATACTTCTTTGCTTCGGGTCACAAACCACTCTTCTGAAATATTAATAGACTTGACTTAGCCGGTAATGATTTTGAAATTATTTTTCTCTCTACGAAAACAAAGTCCAGAAACGTCTCCTTAAGAAAGTAAACGCTAATGACCTGCGCGCTTGGAGTTCATTAAGATTTTCGTTCTTACATCCGTCTTCCTCCGACTATCGTGATTAACATGTAGTATATCTTGAGTGCATTTTAGGACAACGGAAGAACCTGATAAGAACTGCTGCTTTCTGCTGAGCTTTTGCTGTCCACACGTAAACAGCGCGTTAGACTTGGACATTATGACGTTAGAGTGTAGACCATATATCCGTGAGTATAGTACTAACTAATTAGTACAAAATAGCACCAATAAAACGATTGAAATCAAAAGCAATAGAGATGTGTTTTAAGTGTTATATATACATATATATATTTGCTATTTCACGGATACCATGGCCGGTTTGCACTATTTTTAAAATGTATTGGAAAGGTAAGTCTTGATTCATGTTATTTCACAAAGAATCCCCCTTATTTTGAAAAAAATACATATATATATATAATTAAGCAACAATTTACCTACCACTGCTCGGCATAATGGCTGGCTCCCGCAAAGATTTTCAATTTGCTCTCAACTTCCACAATAAATTCCTTTGTACAGAGATCAAGGCGCACACGGCCAGTAATAACAAAAATTATTCACTGATTGCTGTGTTTACAGGACTATCATTAATCATATTTGATATCATGTGGGTTTTCGGCTGGTACCATGCCAGTACAACCCTGTAAAAATTTTCTCTTGACATTTTTGTTTTATTCGCTGCTCTTTCTTCCCAGATTAACACTGTTTGCTTATTCTTGCCGTTATTATTTGTCTATCTCTGCACAGCAAGAGATGAATACCGTAGATTCAAACATACCGTATGTTGCGTGTCGATCGGCGTTTGGGCGGATTAATACTAGGGGTTATGTTGGTTTTCTTCAGAACAAGAAACGTTTTTTTCCCCACAAATTTTCATTACGTTGTTGAAATGCCCGCTTTATCTCACTTAAGTCATTTCACCATCCTTACCCTTGAGTCTCGTTTTTATATCAAGGTATGATTGGATGAAATCCTATCGAAACAAAGCTTTAGGCGTTTAAAGAAGACTCATGGTGAATACGATATGTTTACTTGACCGTTCACTTTTAATTAAACCTGTCTGTAATAATTTATTCCCTAGAAGATCAAAATGTAATATACTTTTGAATGATATCCACAGGGGAAGTTCTTCCTAATTACAAAATAAACACATCCAAGAATTAAATTGCGCTTTGACCATCTTTCCTTGATGCTTAAACGACAGCCTTGAGGACCACAAGTTTATTAGCCGCCGTGAGTGCTATCTTCTATAAATATAGAGTTTATCCACTTGCTTATAGTTGTTTTGCATCCTAATCATTTATATGCTTAGTCTAAAGAGATTCCTTTAAGATTAATTAAAAAGAATGTTTGATTCTTTTCTTCTTATTCTTTTTATTCTTCTATTCTTCTATTATTATTCTTCTTTTCTTCTAACAGTTTACGAAAAATACTTGAGAGTTTCAACTACAGAGAAGAAGAAGAAGAAAAACAAAAAAAACAAAAAAACGCACTAAAGCCCGCGACAAAACACGTTTTTATTTTTGTTTTCTTACTAAGAGCCTGAAATTCGTTTTCCTCCTGTTGAGGTTTTGGTTTTCAGCACACGATTTATATAGTTTATATTCTGATTTAGATAAGACTGACAGATAATGAGAATATATATTCCCTCGTACGTAAATATGTATAAATCATAAGTTAACGCATGCGCAATGTGGAAGTTATCTTTCCAAAGAGTGCATTTCCTATCACTATGCTGCATGGTCAAGTCGCAGGCTTGGCCAATAAAGGGATTCTTAATGTATTTGTCATGAGTTTTTCGTTCCGGTTGGTTGTTTTGCTCGACTCGCTATTCGTTACCCTGCTGGCAGAGTCTCCTTAGCTGTTCGTTCGTTTGCTGTCTGTTTGTTCGCTCGTTCGTTCACTCAACCGACTTTTCCTCATTTTCTTTTGCTTGCTTGTGTTTTTCTTTGTGTGTATTTTTTCTCTTTTATTTGGTTGTGACTATTTAGGTTTTTTCCTCTCCTGGTTTGCATGTCTAATTTGTTTCAGGCATTATAAACATATCAACTCTGCTTTCCCATCACACTGGAGTTACCGAATGCAAAATGATAATAAAATCCCTACATAAAACGGAAATTATACTTTGGTGCAATCTTCACAAGTGACTCAACCTTTGCGGATAACGTATTTCTTGCGATAAGTAGGCTTTTACAGATTACAGTAATGCAACTTATACCGACTTTCTCAACTGACTCAAACAAAGGTTATTCCACTTACATAAGATATGCAAAGCGTGCAAAACCGCTTGAACGCCAGGTCAATCCTAGCTCACACAACCACACACTAACGAGGCTTATCTTAGATATACGGATGAGTACAACTGAGCTTCTTAATCATGGCTCTACGTGGGGCCTTGGTTTTTCATATGTAAATTTGACTTTCGATGTTATCTATAATATCTGGTCAAAAATAACCAAAATAAACTCGCGTTGTTTTAGTCATAGATTATTTATTAGCACATTTATCATAAACTAGTTTGTGCTTCTCCAGAAACCCCTATAATAACAATAATAATAATAATAATAATAATAATAATAATAATAATAATAATAATAATGATAATAATGTTAAGATAATAATAACTACAACAATATACAAAAATTGCTAGAAATGCTGGCCGTTATGTATGTCTACAAAACATTTTTTCATTTCTTTATTTTTTATTTATTAATTTATAAACAAAATAATATAAATAAAAAGCCGAAAAAGACTAATTTGTCTGTCTGACGAAGCAGCTGTTTATGAATATGAATAAACTTTTATCGAGAGAAGTTCCTTTTACCTCGACAAACCTTTGGTTTTGATCGCGTTGTTAAATAGTCACATCTTCAATTAGCACGTTCTTTTTTTTATAGAGCCTCATGTGCCTTAAGCTAAATGAAAACAGTCTAAAAGGTGCTATTGCTACTGAAGTGCTCTTGGGAAAACTTGATTCGTAAAAGCGTTTTCAAGAACCAACTGAAGAAATAATTTTTCAGAACTTTTTTTTTGTTTTGTTTTTTTCTTTTTTTTGTTTTTTGTTTTGGATTTTTTAAAATTCATTTTAATGAATTTGAATAATTTATTTATTCGAATTCATAAGTTTTTCAAGTCTAATATGATGTGTTAGGGAAACTCAATTTCGTCGGAAGTAATTGTCACAATTAATTTATGATAAATCAATAATCCCGTGGCGACAGATTCTAAAAATATAAAACAACCAGATTATATGGTATAAATATAATAAAATGAATGTTTAATCAAACCAAGGGTGGTAAAAAAGAAATACTTAACAAATTATCTATCCCATGTCGCTGTTAAGGCCCCGTCCACACTATGCCAGATAAATTTGAATCCGAATTTTTATTTATTCGGTTAGGCCTACCGTCCACACTAGTCCGGGCGAATCCGGAACAATTCTTCACCGAAAACGAATTTTCGAAATGGAGCCGAATAAATAAAAATTCGGATTCAAATTTATCCGGCATAGTGTGGACGGGGCCTAAGACCATCTTTAAAACAAACGGCCATTCTTCTTCTTTAAAACAAAAGATTTGCTCTTTTGGTTCAATAAAAAAATAAGATATTTTAAAAAATCAAGAGGGTTGAAAAAATTTGATAAAAAGATTATTAGGGTCAAGGCCAATAATAATCTTTCTGCTAATTCCGTATGTCGTGACACGGAAGAAGCGTTGCCATGGACCAAAGGCTACTGTTTAAAGGGGCACTTGGATGAAAATTGGAAATGACTTGAAACTTGTTTAAACTTATCTATATGGCCCAGATAGTAGCCAAGCAACATGTTTCCTTCACAGTCAAAAGTGGCGGGGGAAAATTATCAATTTTATTCAGCATCTAAATTTTGAGTAAATGACGTCATTTACTTAACCCTATTGTTCTTTTCACTTTTAACCCAAAATATCTCAAAAGCAAGTGGCTACAAGGCTAAAATTTTCACTTATCTGATTTTTATAATTATAATTGAGTCATATTATCCTCAAATACTTCGATTATTTGGACTTTCAAAAATCGGGGCGTTTTCATCCAAGTGCCCCTTTAAAATCGACCAAAACCTCATCACTGCACGCCAACTTTGTTTAATTTTTGCATATATTTTTTACATTCATAATATTCTAAGACTACTATGTTTTGTAAATACAAACTCTAGCTTTGGCCTGCATTGTTATCTTTTATAATATTTAT
Source organism: Actinia tenebrosa (assembly GCF_029948245.1). Taxonomy (NCBI): domain Eukaryota; kingdom Metazoa; phylum Cnidaria; class Anthozoa; order Actiniaria; family Actiniidae; genus Actinia; species Actinia tenebrosa. Next base: position 5,824,564 of record NW_028292585.1, read on the forward strand.
ATATGTGTAAATAAAGTGCTTGAACTCAGTATTTCCAAGATGGCGTCTATTTCCATCCCTAAAGCTACCCCACAATGCACTGCAACGGTTACTCGACCCAGCTTCTTCCACAGTCAACTTCGGAATAGCTAACAAAGTTGGAAACCCAAGATAAAAACTCCAGTAATAGGCAAAGAATTTCAAGAAAATCTATTAAAAGTGTAACCATAAAAAGTTCGTGTATTAGTGCTCCGTTTCATCAAAGGTTGTTACATGCAAAGACTGATAAAGGGAAGTGGGTGGGTTGATTGGGTGGCTAGCCATCGCTTTTAAAAATAGTTTTATTTAAAATAAGAATAAGAAGTCAGATAGAATCTAAAGAGGAAGTTGCTGGCAATTTACTTGGTATAGTGAGAGCCATGCTTCCTCGATATAATTGGCCTAAGTGGTAGGATACCGCGCGGCAATTAATTAACAAAAAATGAAACCAGCCATGATTTTATAATCGATTATCTATAGACACCTGTTTGCTGAAACGTTGACAGCGCAAAAAATTACACAGTAAAAAAGCATGAACTTCCATTAACTTTTTAGCCTAACATGCAAATCTTTATGTACCCTGCCAGCAGAATCTACTTTTACCTTTACACGCCCGGGGGGGGGGGGGGGGGGGGGGGGGGGGGTTAAAAGGAAAGCCTGCTTGGTAGGTTATCATCATGCCGAAAATTACCGCCAGAACCATAAGCATGATATTCACACAATGAGAGAAATTATTTCAGGAAAATATCTTGAACTTCTTAAATTATCAATTAAGGCTTCAATGTACTTTGCATAATAAATGATGGATCGGAGTGTCTCTCATTTTCTCACTGCACTCTGAAGAAGACTTCCTCTCAGGTTGGTGAAACGTCAGTCGACCACCACCGTCTTAGTTCTCAAGACTAAACTCACCCGGACGATCACACTTCACAAAAACTTCGACACCTGGGTTCAAACCAGCGATGTTCAGTCAAAAAAAATCAATCATTTATTTACTTTTTTTTAGTTTTCTTATCTTTAAATCTTTTCTTGGTCAACATTCGTGCAAATAGATGGGAAAGACAAGTGTTGATGTCATTCCCTGAACTTCCGTCACTTGAATCATCTCTCACCAGCTATTATATACTTTACATTAGAGGGCTTGAACAGTAATTATCCTCAACATTCCCCCCATCCTTAAAGAAAAAAGCTGTAAATAATACATTAAGATCATGTGGGATAACAGGCAGATCAGTGAAGCCAAATTGCACGATTCAAGGACTTCCTCTCCTCTCCTCTCCTCTCCTCTCCTCTCCTCTCCTTTCCTCCCTACTTTTATTCAGCACACATCAATCTTGATTAGAATCAGAATTAATATATGCGGTATACTCTATAAAGGTAGGGATAGCTATTACTATTTTCACGTCTCGATATCTCTGCTACAATCGACTTAATGTCACCAAGTGTCTCAAATACGCTAGCTATTTTTCAAGTGTGTGAATGAATAAAAGCTGCCATGTCCTCCGAGAGTATTAGAAACTCTAGAAAGCTATCGAACTTTCATCATTTATCGTTGGCAGACAAGGAACACTATCTTCCTTTAACAGCATCGATACAAATTTGAAGTTGAGACATCAATTCCTAGTAGACAAAAACATATCAGATATGAGCGGCGAAAATGGCATGCAGATAATTGGGGTTATCCTTGAAAGTAAGACTACATTAATCTCGAGACAATCCAGCTGCCAGACAAAAATATATCTTCATTTTATCAGACGAAAAGATAATTTGATTTCCTTTATATTATTAAGCGGAAGGAATGTTGGCTTGTCTATCACTTTTCTTTCCCACGCATTGTTGTCATGTTTTCTTCATTTTCCTTCCCAATTCTTAGGGGCTCTTCAAGTTCAGTTCCCATAACATCTTAGTGAGTGAGTGACACATTGCATATTTAGACCCCGCACAATAACTCGTTTCTATGATGTTGCGTATCCACAAGTTTAAAAAGATACCAGTTGTTGTCTATGAAGGCGAGGAGATCTTGATTGATCTTTCATTATAAATATTAATGGTCTAGTTGAGGTGAAACAGTAGTTGGTTGGGTAATTTTCTTTCAAAAAGGCGCAAAGGTTAAAACAATCAACAGAAATGAGATAGGGCTTTACTTATTTTTGGAGCTGGTGACACGCGAAGAAAGAATTTATCATCGTGTTTAAGTAATCATATCGCCAACTTTATTATCATCATTCGGCAGCATCTTAGTCATCATCGTCATCATCTTCGTCATCATCAACATCATCATCATTATCATCATCATCAGCTTCATCTTCATCATCATTATTATCATGATCACCACCGATACATCGTCATCATTAGTATCAGCATCATCATCTACATCAAACATCATCAACATCTTTATCACTATTTTAACGTTTATTACCTTCATCAACATCAACTGAACACCATTACAATCATCGCTTCATCTTTATCATGAACTGACATCATCATTCCCAACCATCATTTACATAGCCAACACTGACTCTATCCATGCCATGCATTTCATCATAATCAACAACAAACTTATTATCAACATCGTCATCGCCATCATTCTCTATCGTCGCCATTATCTTAATCACCAACATCATGCTTCTTGTTCATGTCTTCCTGCTGTGGTCTTCGTAATTCTCCATTAACGATACTCATCGTTCCTCCTCCACTTTCTTATCAGCGTGTCAACAGCAGCAGCAGCAACACAATCATTAATTCAAACATACTTATTCGTGTAATTAATGTACATATTGTAATTAATTCTTAACGTTGCTAAAGTTAGTTTCATACGACATTGTGCGGTTAGTCAAGAAACATGCGCTGCACGCCATTTGCACGTGGTAGCTTTTCTATCTAACCATGTTATTCTACCCTAGACTGATTTTTAGTGGAAGAATTTTAACACAAATATAGCTTTAAATTCAACATCATCATTTTTTCGCTTTAGGCGCGTTTCCGCTACTTTCCCCGAGCAAGCCAATATATATATCGTTATGACAAATGCAGAAAAGGATTCAAGCATACCATATATGCATTTCGTGGGATTCCAAAACAAACAAATCTTCTTTTAGATCGTGTTTTATATTCGGCCAAATAAAAGTAGCCACAAGTTATAAAGTTTAAGATTTAAGACGTTTTCCGCCTCTGTGCGGGGTGCGTTATTTTCGTTCAATACGCATTATACGCCTGACGGAAACGTTTGAAGGATGTTCGATTAAGAATTTTCTCAGTCTAAACAAATTTGAGATATAATATTATCGAGTGCCACTGATGCCTTAAATACAGCTCACTAATGTAAAACCGGTACTTAGATCCACCTGAAGCGTTGCATTATTGTTTATGGTTTATGACGCATGAGAAGGGAAAATCACGTGATGTAGTGTACGACTTCCTGTCAAATATTGGTACTTTGTTAGATCAGAAGCTTTGCATTATTGTTTATGGTTTATGACGCATGAGAAGGGAAAATCACGTGATGTAGTGTACGACTTACTGTCGAATATTGGTACATTGTTAGATCAGAAGCGTTGCATTATTGTTTACGGTTTCTGACGCATGAGAAGGGAAAATCACGTGATGTAGTGTACAGCTCACTAATGTAAAACTGGTACTTTCTTAGGTCAGAAGCTTTGCATTATTGTTTATGGTTTATGACGCATGAGAAGGGAAAATCACGTGATGTAGTGTACAGCTCACTAATGTGAAACTGGTACTTTCTTAGGTCAGAAGCTTTGCATTATTGTTTATGGTTTATGACGCATGAGAAGGGAAAATCACGTGATGTAGTGTACAGTTTACTGTAAAATAATGGTACTTTGTTAGATCAGAAGGTTTGCATTATTGTTTATGATTTCTGACACATGAGAATT